>NC_135559.1:15773562-15778562 GCF_964340395.1 Glandiceps talaboti
TTTATCCTTCTGATAAACTATATTTAATGTTTGTTTTTCCTAGCAGTTCCCAGTTTTTATAAACAACTTTCAAAATTCAGCCATACTTTAGATTATCTTTATTATAATTATTCATCAAAAATGTCAACGAACTCTGCATCTAGAACTGCAACAACTACACGGTGTACAAACGGAAATGACACTCAAGTGAAAGCGAGGCTTACACGGTGTAGAAACGGAAGTGACATTTAAGTGAAAGCGAGGCTGTCTGTCTCGCTCATCTGTGTTGTAATTTTTCTGCTATGCAAATGGTATGTCAATCATGACATCTCTAAGGACCTTACCTATTTACTTCCCAGTACATTTCCTTTCAGGGATTTCAAAGTTTCCAGTCCCTCCTTAACAAGTCCCGATGGTTCCATGGTAGTTGCTTTTGAAATGATGGAAAAGAAAGAATCGTGTATATTGATTGTAAGGATTTATCATAGACTCTCTCTCTCTCTCTCTCTCTCTCTCTCTCTCTCTCTCTCTCTCTCTCTCTCTCTCTCTCTCTCTCTCTCTCTCTCTCTCTCTCTCTCTCTCTCTCTCTCTCTCTCTCTCTCTCTCTCTCTCTCTCTCTCTCTCTCTCTCTCTCTCTCTCTCTCTCTCTCTCTCTCTCTCTCTCCCGTCCACCCGTCCGTCTGTTTGCCAGTCAGTCTGTCCTCCCCTCTTTCTCCATCCATCCCTCACCCTCTACAAATACCCTCAAATACATATAAAAAGCCAACAGAACAGATAAACAGATAGAAATTGAAGAGAAGAACTCACTCTCTGGATTCCTGACGCTAGGTGGTTCGTAATATATCTCCATACAAATAAATAAAATAATCATAGCGAAGCTAAACACAGTTGTTATAATTGTGGTCCACTTCTCAGCAGTTGTACCCTTTACTATCATTTTGCTGAATGCTGTTCTAAAGTAAGGAGGAAATATTATTAAATTAATAAAATTATCATATCATTTAGTGTATGAAAGGAAGGCAGTATCTCTAGAAGTTATGCATACTGTGTAAAATTTAAGTTGAGAGTAATGTCTGTAAACTCGTACAAGAAGTAGCAAGGCAGATAACTAGTTATTCCAATGTGTTCATAGTAATGGTGATGGTGAAGTAGTATCGGTGATGAAGGTGACGGTGGTGGCGGTGGCGGTGGGGGTATTAGCGATGGTGACGGTGTTGGTGTTGGCGGTGATGGTATTAGTGATGAAGGTAGTGGTGATGATGGTGGTGATGATGGTGGTGGTGGTGGTGGTTACTGTGGTATTGGTATTGGTATTGGTTTTGGTGCTGATGTCGCTGGTGGTGGCATTGATGATGAAGGGGTGATGGTAGTGGTTTTAGTGGACGGTGCATGGTTTTGATAGTGGCGATGGTATTGATGGTGGTGGTGGTGGTGGTGGTGGTGGTGGTGGTGGTGGTAGTAGTAGTAGTATTGTTGTTGTTGTTGTTGTTGTTGTTGGTGGTGGTGGTGGTGGTGGTGGTGGTGGTGGTGGTGGTGGTGGCTTTCACGGTGGTGGTGGTGGTGGTGGTGGTGGTGGTGGTGGTGGTGGTGGTGGTGGTGGTGGTGGTGGTGGTGGTGGTGGTGGTGGTGGAGGTATTGTGTTGCTTTATTTTCAGTAATGTATGAACAATAAATGTAGTCTTACATATGTTATAGTGAAGGTGGTAGTTGTTTTTTTTGGTGGCGATGGTGGTGGTGGTGGTGGTTGTTTGGTGGTGTTTTTTTGGTGGCGATGGTGATGGTATTGATGGATATTCACAATATAACGCCTTGCGTTCAACGACATTTGACACAGAATGATTACAGACAACGATATGATAAGTTGTTGCCTTAGCAACAATTACAACGAGTTTACAATACCGAGGTCAAAATACTTCTATCGGGCAGGGTCTTATAAAATCTACCTGTCTTAACATGGACTAAAATTCAAAGTCGATACCTTGACCAAGATGATCAACATAAAGACAGCTATGGTTTCTTGAATTTACCATGACCGTAAAAATAATTCCTACAAAATCACTAATTATAATGTTAAATTATTTTGTTGCAGTGCACCTGTATACAAGTACCAACAGCCTTTACCCTGGTGACACACATAGATGTCCGTGTACAGAGAGATAACGGGTCGATTGAATCAGTTTGAGCTGTGTAAACGATAAGATTGATATGTCTATGTACATATGGGTACTGTTTGAGTGCTGATGACATAGTACCGTCGATCACTGACAGCTAACCCACACGAAGACAAAATCCTGCAAGTTTTCTGAATGAGAAAATATATATCCAACACACGTGTGTATGCGTCGTCAATTGTAACCATGTTGCTTTTAAAAATGTTGCAAATTAAGACTTAAATCATCTTATTGCTGTTGTAGTGAAATACAATTTGTTTGTACTCTGAAATTCAGAAACTATATTTACAACATCCGTGGTATTTATTTATTTATTATTTACGAAGAGACGTATTTATTGTCTATGTTTCCAGAAATGCTGCCAAGATATGGCTAAAAATATATTGAACAACACGCAGATTACAAAAAAAATCATGTACCGATTAACTTAGGTTCAAAATAATTGTGCAGAATTCCCAAAGCTTCGTGTTATCACTGTCACACCACGGCCACATTTTCAGAGAGAAGTGTATTAGGATGATTTTTTCATAATGATAACAAGGCATCAATCCACAACCTAAATAATAGTGTACAAATATATATATACTTACTAATAATTTGACGATTAAATAAACTTATGGCCCTTAATTGGTTTAGGGTGCCTCCTGTCTGATCACACTGCGTTGTATTGATATATATTAGGCTTAAACTGTTGGTACAATACATTCTTCATGAATGCGGTGGGGCGGGGTGGGTGGGGTGGGGTGGGTGGGGTTACAACGGTCAACGCTCGTACTGCAAATCTCTATGCTGACAGAAAGAAGAACTATGGTCAAATGAGCGGGTCAAATTCTAATGATATACACTCCATTCATGAAAATTTTCATCGAGCACATTTCTTTCGACAAAATTCGTTGACTATTTTATTTTATCCCTCAACAAAACGACGCAATCTCCCCTTGATACCGAATACACTTTTCGTAAGACATTAAAATCACCTATTAAGTAATTAAGCCATTGAGTACCTTGTGCGTGGTGGAACGCGTCGGGTTATTATTAACATGAATGTACAGTTAGTCAAGTAGCAAACTGAGAAAGAATCACAATTTTGATATTATGGTGAAATATTCTATTATTAACTCTTCTTCCCCAGTACTCGTTTTCATATTATTTTACTACAGAGTGCCAAATAGTATGAATACTTTATTGAGACACATACCATTTTTTTAAAGAGCAAGACACCATTAGAAGTAATTGGGGATATGACATCCTTTGATATCAAAGCTGACCAGTCATTCCCACTAAGTGATACAATAGGAACACACACACATACACAGTCAGGTACTAGGACCTACACAGAGCAACTGAAGTTTTGATGAAGCCACACAACTTTATTCAACATCTACATCTGTGTTTATATAGTAAGCATAGACAATCCACTGTCTATACACATTTGTGAAAAAAAAACTATTCGTAGACAACGTTTATCCGTCCATGGGAAAGAGGAAACAATGTGGACACTGTTTTTAGTACGAGGGTAATTTTGTTGGCAATTGTAAGGAACATTGAATTTTCTAACTTACCAATTGAATTAGTCCTGGAGAATTAGAATGAGGTGGTTGTAAGGAGGGCAGTTCCTGAGCCAGGATTGCAATTGGTCGCAATGGTGCTTGTCATGTATTTTGAGGCAGAACCAGTGCTCAAGTGTAATGCGCTAGGGGAGAGTGAAGAGGATATTAGCATGGGGGGGGGGGGGGGAGGGAGTGTTAAGACGAACATCTTTCACTTCTCTGGCCATATGAATATGAAATATATTTCGAAATATGTAAGAATGGTTTGTTAGCATAACATACACTACATTTGACAATGATTATGTTAAATAACTTTTTAAAAGTGTTAATTAGAAATTTACGAGAAAAGTGTACTGTGAATTGGTACGTTTAGTCATCATCATCATCATCATCATCATCATCATCATCATCATCATCACCACCACCACCACCACCACCACCACCACCACCACCACCACCACCACCATCGTCACCATCTTTGTTATCACAAGACACGTTTTCTAATGTCTCTTATAATTACACATTGGTTGGTTGGTTGATTGATTAATTAATTAATTAATCGATTGGTAGATTGATCGATTGTTTTATATATTTATTTATTCATTTATTTATTTCAATCTGTAAGTTTTCTAGTGTATGACTTATTTACGAAATAAACTTTCCATTGAGGAATAAGTTTAAAGTCCATTTTCTATCATTTCACCCCCCCCCCCTCTCTCTCTCTCTCTCTCTCTCTCTCTCTCTCTCTCTCTCTCTCTCTCTCTCTCTCTCTCTCTCTCTCTCTCTCTCCTTCCCTTTTTCAGTTTACACACCAATTATGTACAGTTGTTGTTACATCAAGAACAAACTTGAATATACAATAATCAAAGTTTATTCAGAAATTATCATCCCATTTTTAAATTGTAAAACCATTTGATAACAATTTTTGTCAATATATCACCTTTACCCGGGGCATTATTTACAAATAATGGTGAAATTACTGACGTCAAAATCTTTAACTGTTAAATTAAGAAAGATTTCTTAACAAAGTCGACCTTTTAGTTAAAGGAGTCTCGACACTGCAAAAGTTGTAAAAAAAAGAAAAAAAAGAAGAAAAATAGAAAGAAAGTCGTCTCGATTGCAGACATCGTGTGTGAATTATATGTTGCGGACCAAACAATCAATTGTATAATGGATTTATTGTACATGACTGTACACATATTATGTGTATAGCTACACAAATACAGGTGATTCAACAATACTGTTCAGGGTGTACGATGTTATGATTAAACAAAAAACTGTTTTAAAAAACGGTTCAGTT
>NC_135559.1:15780530-15800530 GCF_964340395.1 Glandiceps talaboti
GCAAAATATTAATGCTTTAAGTTAGAAAATGTGTCAGTAAGGGGGGGTTATATCCCTCTTAGATCACCATTCACCAAGAAGTAAGGCTTCAATTCACCATTCAACAGTAACTACAGATATCCATTCACGTCCACCAAATATTAATATTAATGCAATTCACCATTCACCAGTACACCTTGTGTAAATTCATCAATATAAAACATACAATTTTGTCATAGTTTGACTAGCCTCACAATATTAACATTACGTACAGTGTGTGGGTTTGGAATGTAGACCAGAGATCAATCTCTATACGTAGGGTTAAAGTGTTCAAGAAAAGTTTAATAACATAACGTGACAGTAAGAGGTTAGTGCATCTGATTGTTGGTTGATCGGTTTAGTAAACGTAGCTACGTACATGTAATATGTATATCGAAAATAACAACATTAGCGGACCCCCCCCCCCCCATATACACGATTTGGTGTCTTCTGTCATTCTGTTAACTGGTACCTGGTTGGCCGATCGCGATAAATCCGTAATTTTTCAAGGCCATTCTTGTGAACAAAGAGAACACTGTATTTAAAGGTTGGGATCAGAGAAAGTAAACATCGATGGTATTTCCATCATGACTAAGATTCGCATATTTTTTTGTTTGTGACACAGGTCATTCAAAGAGTACTGGGTCAGAAGTCGCGACTAACGTTCAGTCGAGGTTAAATTCACAATTTTCATTCTCCCAAAATTATGTCATTCACGATTCACGCGTTTAATCTATAAGAATTCATAATATCATTCGCCAATAACGCAATATTCACCATTCGCGTATAGAAAAGATGTGCTCATCATTCACGCGTTAAAATATTAACCATTTACACGCAAGGTATAAACCATCCCCTTATAGTCTGGGTCAAATAACCATATAGTCGTCAACAAACTTTGACCTGAACACAAACAAGAAATATGCAAATCATTGTTATCATGGAAATACCATTGCATCGAGTGGCTATATATGTTCACCAAGTACCTTTCAATCGCAGAACAAACAGACGCGAATGTCCAGTTTTCGTCATCCAACCGATAAGAGCCAGGATCGAAACTATTTGTCTAGTAGCTCAATTTGAGAAGACTTATGTGAAGTTGATAAAACACGTCTATGTATGTAATACAACAGGTCGACGTCAACATGAGCTAGAAGTACTACCCGACTGACCCATTGGAAATACGCGTTCGCGTTCACTTTTCCTCACGTTTTTGTTCCTAAAGCTCAATTCTGGCCAGTTTCACAATAATGAATGAATGTTATTGATGCAACAAACTTTAGTTGTTTTAGATTAACTGCCTTTACCCGTTGCACATGGATGGTGCCCTACGTTACATCATACATGCGGTCATAACCTTAACGTGACGGTGTACACATATAAACATGTGTGTACGCGGCTGAAGTCGCGGTTGTTGGAAAAACAGATAATATCACACGTAAATTAACAGTTTTGAGAACTGATATAATGTTTGAGCGATCAATTTCGAAGGTAATAAGAACGTTTATTCGACGCCGAAACACGTCGTAATGGATGTCAAAGGTCACGCCGCCTGTCACGAGCACGATGCACTCGTGACAGGCGCCGTATGCGAGCACGACGTGATCTTGACCGGCGCCTGTTAGCAGATTCGGCCAAAAAAAAATAAGTTGAAAAAAAATACTTTAACAAAAAATATATTTTGACTTTCAATTATATATAATCCTCAAAAAAAATTCTGATTTGACGAAAAATAAAACAATATTCTCAAATAAATGAAAATGTATTTCAATTAAAATAATGTGAACATGAAATAAAAGTACATAAACGTTTAAAATTAGTTTGTAAGTACGACAAATATAAAATACACTAAAATAAAACAATAATTTTGGCCTGAACGGGTTTGACATATACTATAACCTGAGTAGCCTTACGTTTCTACAAGTTTGGTTTAAGTTAGGGATGCTTTTTTATTTCACCTTATTGACCTGACATATTTCGACAGTGGCATGCATGTTAGATGCTTCGATATCTTGTAAGTTACAATCTCTTCTTTTATCGTTTTGTTGTTTCAGTTTTCCATCGTGTGCAGCGTGTAACCCCATTTCATCATGCAGAGTAATTTTTAAAATAGTGAACAAACATACCTATCCATCACTTGCTTGAAGATTGAGTCAATGTTTTTGCTGGTGTTGGTATCTCTCTGTATAGGAAGGTGAACCTATGCATCCACGCTGGGGTAATTTTCCAATGTTTCCTTTGGAGCGACGGTGTGAATAGATTTGTTGCGTTGTTCTTGATTCTGTTTATAATTAAGTGCAGACACGGTACGGTAGACCATAGATGCCATAAAAACAACTGTCGTTTCACACTAAGTATTTATATACTTAGGGGCCGGCCATTTTTAACTGGCTGGGGGGGGGGGGTTCTGTGTTTGAGGTTGGTCATGAATGGTACCAATCTAACCGCCAGCTCCGATTACCAAAGCCAATATTATCCCCAATGAAGACCGCATGTTCCATCTAAAATTGCCCCCTCCCCGCGCATGTCTTGACAAGATATAGACATAGATATAAAGTATGATATGGTCTTACTCTCATTTTGTTGATATAACATCATTTGAATTTAATTGAATATTGTTATTGAAGAACATAAATGGTTTTAATACAGTTATTTGTTTCTCTGCTAACCTGGTCTCTATCAAACATCATTTTAGGGTATCTCAGTACATAGCATAAATTCTCCTGTTACACATTACATGGCGTTGCTTCTATCCAACTTGGTATATAAACAAATTAAACAAATATTGACAGTAAGCAACATAAGCTATCTTCATTCTTCTACACCGTGGTTTGAAAATATACAAGAATGTGGAGAATCAAGTACAACTTTCTGTGCGACGTATTCCTACAAAATTTGCCTTATTTTCAATGTTCTATGGCTCCCATTAGTACACCATGAAGTAGTTAATTCTATAATGCGTCCACCTTTTTATCCAGAACAGGATTATAGAAGTTGATTGAGTAAACACAAAATATTAGTTCAGACATTAGTTTAAAGTGATGTGTATCCTTATAAGCAATGTCAACGGCATGTGCATGTAATTTATCACAGAATGAAAGGTCTCATTTGCTGTAATACATAACTGCATCAGAAGTCATTTCATGGCACCAAAACGATTAAAACTCTATACTGATATCGATCTTGATGTTTAACCCAAAGTGACACCCCCCCCCCTTGAAGTGGCGTTTTCCAAAATGATAACGTCCTACCAAAACACCATCAGCCCTAAGCTTGTTGCAAATGACCGATTTCTTACAACTGTAAAAAGTTATTCACTGTTTGAGATTACTCGTTAAACTATGCTGTCATTTGCCATATAATAGGCGTTGTACAGTATTAAACTCATCCGGAAGTCAGATCCAGGGGTCAATCTGTACCTGCACTTTATTTACATTTCAACTTGCATTTTTTTTGTCTCGTGAGTTATATCTCATAAAATTGTAAACAAAAAGTATATATTTTCACCTTCAGTAGAAGTTTTTTGCAGATCACTTAACGTGTAAATATCAGTAGTTAGAAAATGTATTTTTTGGGGAGAAATATAAGCATCAGTTAGAGCTTAACAAGCCGATATCTGTAATTATAAAAGCAATGTCTACAGTATACGGTAATCGATCACTTAGTGTATTGTGTACCATATTACAATTGTCTATCTCTAGGTCTAGTGTGCGCAGAGGGAGGGTATCACATAATTGTACACCTCAATATCTCTGACAAGCGGAGGAGGGGGTGGGTGACTACCAGAATTCTTTAATTCAATTAAGGCTGTAAATATTTTTTGAGAGCCCCCCCCCTCCCCCGCCATAGAATCTGCCCGTACCGTAAGCATTGCTATCCAGAAGCACGTTTGTAAACATGGTCATAGAGATCGGCCTTCTTTCAATGAAAATACACAACCAAATTTGATCAGTGTATTGTATACTTTCCCTATTCAGACGAACATTTTTCAAAACAATATGGGAGAGATGAATTGCACCAAAATTGTAATGTGTTATTTAATAACTAGTTAAACAGGCTTAAGGGCAAAAACGATTTGTAAATCATCATACATGTTGTCATGGTGTTGAAACGCGCCCTTATAATAACGATCGCGAGCAGTTTCGATGTGTAGGCGTACGTAGTCATGAAATCATTTATGAGGTTTAATTAATGTTCAACCAATCTTTATTGGAATAACAAAATGCCATGCCTCTCTGGATTTTGAACTACACGCAAACATGATACTAAATAAAGGTTTATGGCGCTTAATTCCCGCCAAAAGTCGAACTCGTCAATTGACAAGTAAGGGACCGGTCAGTTTCTTCGGCCTGGGGGGGGGGCGGTGGATTGGTAGGGGGGGGGGTCACCCTGTTTTTGAAATTGGCAGTAGGGGGGGGGGGGTCATGCTGTTTTGAAAATTGTGGATAGGGGGTCATTGTGTTTTAAATTGTGATGGAAGAAAAAAATCCTTTCTACAATGGCATATAGCCTTGTCTGAAATGTGGTACATGTCAATATTTGTTCTTGTCCCTGTTTCTTACATGAATTCTTTAATATTACTTATTAGTTCGAACATAACTATACATATACATATACATGTATTACCTAGCTACCACACTAGTTACAGAACATGTCATGTAAATGCTTGGCTGTTTCACAATCAATGCGTCACTTATATTGTAGTTTGGGGCAAAAGTGAACTTGTGACTTGAAGGTTTCGTAATGGCAATTTACATAGATAGTTTATAAATGAAGTTAATCTAAATTGTTCTACTCGTCATGTTATTGACACTACAAATCACCACATCTCATCAGATTCCAGTTTCTATTATACACTAGGTAAGACCACCTAAAGTTCTCTAACATACCGGTGACTTTATTATACATATATCAATGCCCCTATACTACGTAATGTTACATGTCTATTTTATGTGATATAGGAAACTCATTTAAAACGTACATTTAAGTTAGCTTTTCGAAGCTTGGAAATATTACCTCAAAGGTTATGAATAACCTAAACATTGCCTTAGTATCTCAAGCAAAAAACTCCATATCTGCCAGGGGGAAAACCCCAAGGACTTCCTCACCCCCAGAGGTCACTCATGCATTCAACAATCAGATGAACCAACAACATTTTTACTGTCATAATGGTATTAAACTTTTTCTTAAATATTTTCACCCTATTCTAATTTGAGATGATATTGTCCTTTCAAGATGTGAAATGTTTGCCAAGATAGTCTAAAATTGCCTTAATCTCCAAATCTCCCCTACCAATGATACTACCATTAGATGTGCTGACCTACATGTACATGTATATAATGATGCCATTTAACTTTTTAAGAACATATTTCAACCCTTAGTGTAAGTTATAAAGAATAGTTTCTGATACTTGCTGTCTTGTAAAGCATGGATTAAGTTATTGCTTGAAGGGTAAATATTGGCTATAAGAGTAAAAATCCGCATGAGGTGGACATATCCCAGTCTCAAGCTCTTCCCCTCTTACTGTCAAGATGCTATCAAAGTATATTTCAAAAGTATTTCAACGCTATGTAGTTGTTTTTTACATGTTGGTGTTGTCTTGTAAGGCTTGGAAATTATTGACTGAAAGGGACTTTTCAGGGAAAAAACCTCCAGGGCTTCTAGGGGGAGACCCCATGAGGTGTACACATCCCAGTCTCAAGATCTCTCCCCTACCTCTTACTGTCAAGATCCTATCAAACTATATTTCAAAAATATTTCAACCTTATGTAGTTGCTTTTTACATGTTGGTGCTGTCTTGTAAAGCTTGGAAATGATTTTCTAAAAATGTCTGAATAGTCTCAAAATTGACTTTTCAGAGTTAAAAACCTCCTGGGCTTCTAGGGGGAGACCCCCTAGGACCCCCATGACAGCTGTACATATTCCCTTCTCAAGCTTTCCCCCTACCTTTCACTGTCAAGATGCTATTAAACTCCTTTTCAAATATATTTACCCTGTGTAGTCAATAATTATAATTATGATAGTGCTAACCCGGGATCTTATAAAGTAGATGCAAGACAGTCAATCAGTCCACACTGAGTCACGATCAAAAAATACCTGTCACTCATGCGAATATCATATATGGGGGGGGGGGGGTCATCATGTTTTAGAATTAAGTGATAGGGGGGGTCAGCCTGTTTTGGGTTTTACAGATAGGGGGGGTCAGTGACTTTTTGTCGGCCAGATTTAAGAATCCACCGCCCCCCCCCCCCCCAGGCTGGAGAAACTGACCGGTCCCTAACCAGGACCGTTAATGATAAGTCAGGACCGCCAATTAATAAGTCGACGATGTCAACTAACAAGTCAATTTGTACGAACGTTATTTCATTTTTGGCAATCGATAATTCAGTCAAGTCAGTTGGCAGTCCTTTGTGTGCAGTTGAATCAAAGAATGCGTTGAAGTCTGCACAAAGCACCCCAGCACACTTGGAAGTGAATACACGCCAACTGAGATTACTTTTGTCAGACCACATTCGGATACCATGATACCAATACTTAGATGCTAGGTATGCTCTTGGCAAGTTATACGACCTAGGTCATGAACCGGCAGAAGCATTATACTCGAGTCTTATATGCAGTTATGGATGATTTAAAATTTATACGTTCACACGTCTTTGACAGTTTAGGCATTTTGTGGAATGACATTGAAAATTAAAACAGGGAAAATGGCTCCATTCAACGAATATTAAACTTCTGGCTGGGCGATCGAGATGTGTTTTTTGTGTCTGTTCTGTTTTGCAGATGATGAAATAAAATAGCCATGGCGAGACGAAGCCACATCTTTCAGGGGGTGTACACTTATAACTTAGGGGGATTCTCCTGTATTTTTGGTGACCCTGCAACAAAATAGATAAAATAAGTAGCTTCCCATCCCCTAACCAGATTTAAACTGAATGCCTTCTGTAAGGGTGGTCTTGCAATTTCATGATTTATGCAAGCAATTTAGCTCTACATGTGATTTTTTTCAAGTCCCAGTGAAAGTTAATTACCCCCGGTAGTTATCAAAAATGTTGTTCAAATGCCCGCTTCCTATTCTCAACACATGAAAGCTTGCCATCCTCAACTTCATTCGGCCTTCGTGATCCACTACATACCCGGAATATGTACACCTGTTTCCACGGCAAATAATAATCGAAATTCAACCCTCATAACATTGCTAAAATAAAATAACGTGGTTTTTCATTTTTGTTTTCAAATTCGTTTAATCTGCTTCTTAATGTACAATTTAAGATTTACTTATAGAAATCTTCAAGACTTGCATTGGTGGTGGTTACCTCGGACGTTCATTCTCGCAAGCCAGCAGAGTACATATTTCTGACTAGAACCTTTTGGACGGTGCCGTAAAGAGGACTCTGGTTTACGACGATGCTCGATTTTACCATCGGGATTAACTTACAATTTATATAAATCTCCTGAAGATATATTGTTTCAAAATTACGAATGGTCGCTCTCAAACCCCTAGAAAGATATAGGGTAGTCCCGTATTTACACAACCACACGTGTCACAATAAATCAGCGACAAATACTACATATATGACATTCACATTAAGGAGACTTGGGTCGACTCTAGTCCGACTTAAGTTGTCGAACTGAGTGACTGTATTGGAGCCTCGTTCAGATTGGATTTATTTGTGAAATATAACGTGTCTTAGACCCGACTTAAATCACGACCTACATCGATGAGCAATGCTTCTTTAAGAAGTACACTGGGACCAGCGTCGACCTAAATGCGTTCACACTCCGTCGTGCCCAACTTTAAACTGGGATTAATCTCGCATTTTTTTGTAAGTTGTCCAGTCCCTGAACCCCTGACAAACCCATTCAATACAATGTGAATATCATCCCTGTCCGTGAGTGTTCAACTACTTGTGTTTTCATGCACACATCATGGTATAAGTTAGGTGATTGGCTACATTTTGAAAAAACTACTTGTATCTTTATAATTGTTGTTGTTTCCTTACAAACAAATTTTGCCGACATCTTGTATATTTTTTTGTGTCACAATGATGTTCGTGTTGCGTACAACAATGCTTTTAGAATATTGCTTGGCTTAACTACGTTTGTACATAGTTATACTATGAGTATGACATTCGAGAGCAAACAGCGCCCTCTACGCTAGAAAATTTATTTTAGACCCAAGGAGAGTAAACATATTTTAATCACAGCATCTTTATCTGATTTGTTGATCTTTAACAGTAAATTTTGGAAAAGATTTTTGATGGATTGTTTTTAACTATGTACTGTAAATTAGTCTTTGTGTGTGTGTGGGGGGGGGGGTGTGTATTTTTTGTGCAATCTTTAGTGAGTTGGTTCTCGAAATAAATCATTAGTAAATTATAACATACAGAACGTTATACCATGCACAAGCCAAGATATTGTCTTTGAAAGAAAATATGGATTGTATACCCTGGTCATTCTACGTCATGACAACCTGTGTCTACGTCACAGATTCTGCGATGCTCGAAGTATGGGTCAAAACATTCCAAATTGGCATTATTTTCCCCATTTTTCATTATGCTTGAGAAGATATAATTATGTTATACATGTACTTCATTATTTTTCTTCATTCAGCCAGAAAATACTCGTGACCTAAGGGTTTGTCATTACATGCCTAGCGACTCGTAGCGACAAGACTCCTTAGGTCACTCGTATTTTCCCAGGCTGAATGAAGAAAATGTTGAAAAATATGTAATTGTCTATGATTATAACAATCGAAAATATGTTTAATGACTAGCCAAAATACTACGAGAAGACTGTCTCTACCAAATAGAGAAAACAGTACTACTGAGAAAGATGGGGATTGTTACACTTTACAAAATAATGTTATGTTTATTAACTTAATTTCTTTCATCGAAATGTACATACTTGTCATTTTATATCCGGTGAAATTAACATTCAAATATTCAATATCCATATATAACTAAAGTGGCCATATGGATGAGGATTGGGTATTTATTTTAGATTTTTAATTTATAAAACAATTTTATCATGACTTCCTTCCTACTTGAAAAATCACCGTGAAAACCATATCCCAAGTCCTTTTTTGTTACTCCATGAATTGCAAATATTAATGACTGTGTAAAATCTTGTACGTACAGTAACAAAACAAAATTTGTTCATGTTGTTTTAGCTTTTCGCAATATATTGAGTTACAAACACAGACTTGGTCAATGTTGTTTCACATTTATTTTTCAAGTAGGAAGCCATGATAAAATATGGTTTTTAAATTAAAAATCTAAAATAAATACCCAAATCTTTATCAATATATGACCACTTTAATAAACAGTAATACTTATCTACATGCAACAATAACATATCAGTAACTTCTGTAATAAACCTTACTTTTAAACTCTAACTCTTAAGAGAAACAGAAAATGAAAAATCAAACTTATCTTCATAGATCGTTTAAACACAATAATAAAATATCATAGATTCGTCGGTCCGGGAATGAAACTTCGACTCTGTCAATATACCACGAGATAAGTAACATCTTGATAGTAAATACATATGTAAAATCAGGGCGCAATCAATGACGTTTTTTGCTTTCCGCAACATTGACCTATCAGTGGATATACATCGGGATATGAAAACAAAACTATAAATAAAATATGATTTTATTTCAAGACCATTCTATTGTAAAATTCTTTCATATCAGTCAGGCCTAATACGCCCGTTTCCCTTTAAATTGGAGAGCAACTATTAATAAATGTGGTAAAAACGATAAATCATTGAACACTGTACAAGAATCGTCAAATATAGGGGTTCAAGCTAGGAATTTTCTATATTTGGGAGGACCATTTGACAACTTGATTAGAGGGGCACCATGTAAAGATAAATGTATACAAATTCACTAGATTTTACGATTTTTTTCAAACGTCAAATACTTAATGAAATGTCTTATATAGTAACGATCGTTCTTTTAAACGAACATTCTTGCATAATTATACCATTCGCAACGTCTTCAATTAATATAGTTCCATTTCTCTAATTGTGTGATGCATGTTAACTATATTCAGATTCCAGGCCAATTAAAATGGCGCCCTCTCGAGTCGGTATCATCTTCATACATCCAAGTCCTGTACCGTTATATATCTGGAAAAGAAATTACTACCATATTAACTTTTAAAAAGACAAAATACACATGCTTCCAATTAGTAAGTTTCGTGTATGTTCAGAATTGTTTATGATAGTGTAATACGCCTTTAACAATGTAATCTAAAACAGATTGAGAACTTTGAAAATGAATTTTGGTATGTTGTTTAAAATAAGTCTAAACCTATTGTGGCGCTTGTAAACTGTTTGACAGTACACCAAATCATCTTTACCGATGATTTCAAATCCACAACAAAAATTGCAAATGAACCAAACTTTGTAAGCAAAGAATAAGAACAATGACGGATTGCTTCAAATTCATTGACATTTCATGATAATAGTCATCTATAGAATAAAGTCTACTACTACGCACCTGATTTCGTACCTTTACAATCAGTACGTCCTTAGTAAACTCTATAACGTCCTGATCCAAAGGTGGTTATGGACTTCATAGTGGTTACAATTGGTGTTGTCACTGTAAAACAATGTAAAATGTACTCGTTGATCGTTTTTTTTTAAACTAAAGAATCGTACGTAAATTAAAAGCCAACATACCCCAGGTCGTTTAAATCGTTCACGCGAATATCATATATCTCCAAATATCTTCAAATAAAAATGGTTTTCATTTAAATTTTTCGTCTATAAGAAAAACATCAGCACCTACCAATAGTGCTAACTGTACTTTAAGACTCATATTTATCAATTCATTTAAGTTTTTGCCATTTAAACTAAGTGCATCATCAAGTTTCAATATTACACCGCGTATCCCATACATTGGTACTACCCATTCCATGTTATGGTCACTAGCTCTGTTTGATACAACCACACAGAAACCAATAAGAAACTGAACATTCTACAGTTTAACAGCAAGATCGTCATTTCTTACGACTGTTTGTCTACCTGAATAATCTATGTACTGCAAGTAGACACGGAGACAGTAGCCCCATCTACACGGCACTAAAAATCCTACCTGAGGTAGGATTCAGGATAGTTTGAAGCCCATGTAGACGCAAACGCGTCCTGAAACCGTCCTGAAACTGTCCTGACTTAGGACACCTTTGAGAGCTTTCCTGAAACCCTCCTGACTTCGTCCTATGTACTGTCAGGACGGAAGGCGCGACATCTACGCCGCAACCTTCTTATGTGTAGACACAAACCTATCCTACCTCAGGTAGGACTTGGGACTGCCTCAGGTAGGACAACCTTCATGTAGATGGAGCTATTGATGACAATGTTTTGATGTCGGCATTTGATGTCTGCATGGTCCCACATTAGTTCATTTCATTTAGAGTAAAAATATAGCAAGAAACTATTCATCCAATCTTGTGAAGTGTACCATATGCAGTTTCTTAATGTTTTCTACATGGTTGTATCACACAGAACCAGTGAATGGAAACATGAAACAGGTGGAAATTATAGCAATGCAGCTCAAGAACTTACAGAATATGATCTTAAAACCACAGACAAGTAAGAAAGAAACTCGTCTGTGTTAAAACCTACCATCTTCTTTGTTCCTTTCTGATGGAGGTGTATAATAAATGGACATAACAATGAACAGAATATACATGACGACAGAAAATATACATGTAACTATAGTTGTATATTTTTCAGCTGGCTTCTTCTCTACAACCATGTTAATACAGAGTCAACAATCCTATAGGAAATAAATAACAAACAAAATATCATGATAATACCACACAATAAATCAACCTGACTCATTTGCATATTTTGTATTTGCTAACTTATCAGTTTGGAAGAAATTTTAAGTTTTGTTGTTGAAATTTATTTTGTTTCTATTTTTAAATTTAGCAATGGCACATATGGGCCACCGTAATTATATAGTGAGTTCTGCTGTCAACATTTAATATTTTGTTTCGAATATTTATACTTAGCAATGGTACACAGCGGCCACCGTAAATATCAGTATTTACATGTTCGTATTTACAATGATTCACTGTTGTGAAATCTGGTCCAAATATCTGTCCTGTTTACTTATTGAGAGTTCTGGCACAAAAAAGGAAGAAACTTTGTCTATGGTTCTGGTGAACATAAACACAGATTTAAACTAACTCCTTATATTTCGCCATGGTGTAATCTTTTTAAATATCGAATACCATTGCAATCCAAAGTTCTCACATTAGTATTATCCTGCCAATAAAGCAATAAGAACTACATGGGCTCATTATCTATATTTTGGACCAACTTTTTTTGATAGCTCTGAAAGAAAATTTAGTATTGCGTAAATTTCTCGAATCGATAAGTAACTAAATTATTTACCAAATGATAACATTTTCGCATCGATCACTAAACGACCCAGGCACGAGTTGTTGACGAAACTAAAATATGTCAGGAGAATCAGTGACAAAATATCATAACGACTAATGTCTGTATACGAAAATTAAAATAAAAATAATAACAATATACTTTTTTGTTTGGCCTGATTTAATGCGGATGTGACTTTTGAAAAAATAGGGGACGGGATACCGAATATGACATCGAGAACACTAAAAGTATTGATATGAAAAATTATTCTTTGTTCGTAAAAAATTTGAAACAATACAAATTGAATTTGAATTACCATATAAAAACAGATTCTCAACATTTTGGAAATTAGAAAATTTAAAATCGTATTGATTCTTTCCAGTTTGACGTGTTTCATTTTTGCGTTTATACCACGTGACCCTCAAAACATTGACTCAGCATACTTGTTCCTTGGACCTTTACCATAGTAACGATTACACACAAGGTGATGACTTGTAGAGCAGAAGGCAGACGACCTTACAAGATGACATAGTCCCATCCCTAAATCAACATAACTATCGCTAGTAGATAGTGGGTGCGTCGAATCTTTCATAAAACAAACAAACACAGAGTTGGTGTAATCTATGAATCTGGGGCAAGAATAATGTATTCATGACGTCATGGTCTTGTCATCCAATAAGGCTGCAAGCAGGAAATTTCTAATCGCAAAGAGTTCTAGCATCGAATTTCTTATCGGGAAACTGGGTGCCACAGTTGTTTCAGAATTCAAACAGAAATAGTGATAAAGTATATTTTTATATCATTATCAGGTTTCAAGTTTTGTGTTGCTATATTCGCAAATATATTCAATTTCATTCGAGCAAAGATTTACTCAACGGACCCACTTTGTAAATTTGGAAGTTCATTTAGAGTAAAAAGTAAGTAACTGTCCCCGTTCATGTTTCTCTTAAGGAGAAAGATAACAATCAAATATTCTAGTAAGTTTGGTTAGATCTCTGATTTGTCGTTCAAGTCTGGCATTATTTTCGCAAAAGAAAATTTTGAAAAATTCATTAGCTTCAAGAGTGAAGTCCAGTGACAAATTAATTCCAATTTATTCTAAACTATCAGTGTGACGACTCAGAATAAAAAGTTAAATCGAAATGTCAGCTTTTTATCTATGTTTTGGGTGATGACAAAATTGTAACTGAGGAACGCTTTTAACTCTATTTTTCATAATTACTGTTGATGAACTATCGTTGAAAATTCTACAGCATTTTGGCTGTGTCAAATTGGTATATTCTTAATAAATGTTTATTTATTTATTTCACTAGTACGTAGACTGATACACCCTTCTTTTGCCTGCATGCAACTAAATATGTTAATATCTGGCATACGAGATTAAAATATGCCAAAATTAGTAAGATGTTATATTCAAATGTATCTGTTCGAAGACGGTGAAAACAGTAAATAAATAAATAAATAAATAAATAAATAAATAGAAAGCCACTCACCCAAATAATTAAATAATATAACGCAGTCACGGTTGACACTTGTGTTCCATGTGAGACCTAATTAAATTATGAGAGTTGTAATGTTTGCCTCCCTAGTTCACTGTTATTTAATCACTGAGTGGACTTTGTGTGACAAAACATGGCATGACAATCTATCTTGAGATCGCCTGATTTGTCACATCGTGTACACCAATAATTAAACCACACGTATATACATACATACATACATACATACATACATACATACATACATACATACATACATACATACATACAAAGACATACATACATGCATGAATGCATACATACATACATACATACATACATACATACATACATACATACATACATACATGCATGCATGCATGCATGCATGCATGCATACAGACAGACAGACAGACAGACAGACAGACACATATGCATACTCACACATATGCATACTCACACATATGTCACACAAGCACGCACACACGTGCGTACGTACGTACGTACACACACACACACACACACACAACACGTACATACATACGTCCCTATGTGGAAGTATTATATGTCTTTTATATCCTGTTTAGTATTATTCTATTCCATATATTTCACCATTCGTCATTTCATAATCAATATATTTTCATGTACATGGATAAAACTTAGAATAAACGCCTATGAAGTAAGTATTTCTACAAATTTTGATGAAGTGCGGCAAATATAGAAATACCACATATCATAACGTTTTACGTACATGAAAATGTGTGCCCAAAGTACAAAATCCTTCACCCATAAGTGTTAGGAAAACACACATGCAGTCTTTATCGTGTTTTTTTTTTCAGTTTACCACATTCAAGATAAATAGAAATTCAATATTTAATAATTAATTGGATTATTTAAAGGGTATTTAACACTTCTCCTCGTTTTTAACCCCTGACCCATATTAGTGAACTTTTCTTTACTTCAAATAGTTTTATCTGCATGTAGCATCATGCATACGATGGCGTGTATTGAGACAGAGCAAATATGTCAATCAAAGAACAAACTTGTTTGATTGGGTAAACAGAACGAAAGACCTGTCTGATTGGCTGAAGAACAACCACGTATGTAGTAGTGGGCGTTCACTCATGAAATTCTCTTCAGATTGTTTTCTTCCCCTTCATTGTCGATGGTTGTATTTACTCTGATGCATGTTAGTGACGAGACAACATTAACTGGCCTTTCTTGGTAGGTACATATTTAATTGATACTTCTTCCAAACTCACTATCAATAATGTCATTTCTTCAAAATATTGCAGAACTTGTATTGTCCGTTTTAAACTTACGTACTTACAATTTAATATCAACCATGGACTCAGAAAATGCATCTGATCATTAATTAAGGTCAGAAATCATGATAAATTAGGGAAAAATTTCCTGCAAATCTATTGACTTCAAAAACCCTCATTTCGAAAAAAAACTCACGTCACAGGCAACCCATTTTCTTACTAAAAAAAATACACGTATAGACAGACTGATGTAAATATTACCACATTTCTTTCTGTTTCTCCAGAATGATAAAACATTTTATTCCGAATGATATCTAGATAAATCATACAATATATAAACTCTACCACATCGGCTGTGAAAATTTTGCCGTTTCATATTTTTTTTCCATTTTTAATCTAACGTTGATACAATCATTAATTCTCATTCAATTGTTAATTTATTATTTACACGTACAAAATCCAATATCAACCACCTAACGTACTGGCTATTGTAAACTACACCTAACCACCTAACTTACTGGGTATTGTAAACTACACATAACCCCCTATATTATTGGATATTGTAAACTACACGTAACCCCCTAACGTACTGGCTATTGTAAACTAGACCTAGCCACCTAACTTACTGGGCATGGGCATACACTACACGTAACCACCTAGCGTACTAGATATTGTAAACTACAAGTAACCACCTAACTTACTGGGTATTGTAAACTACACCTAACCACCTAACTCACTGGATATTGTAAAATAAACCTAACCAGCTAACTTACTGGATATTTTGAACTACACCTGACCACCTAACTCAATGAATATTGTAAACTGGTTAAACACCGGGTCAAGATAAGCAGTTTTATTTATTAAAAATCAACAAACTACTTCTAATAGTACGTACGTTAAAGTGGTAAGAACATGGCCTGGGGACTTGTGCTCAGTTAGAATTTTACATCTGTCTGTTGGTCTGTCTGTCGGTCTGTCTGTCGGTCTGTTGATCTGTCTGTATGATGTTTTGAATACGACTCGATTTCTTTATTTACCTCAATTCTCTTCTTTTATTGTCGTTTTTTTAGTTCAGGGACTGATTGCCGCCTTCCCACAAAACAAGACAAAATACAACAATAAACGAAGGAAACTGAAGTAAATGAAGAAATCGAGCCGTATTCACCACATCAGATTTTAATCAGATTGGGCATAAGTTTGCCTTGTTAAAACTAAGAATGGTACCTAGTCACGTGGTCCTTTGAGGGCACGTACATTTTTTCTTTTTTCAAAAAGCGTATGAAATCATCTATCTCTTTAGTATGTTGTTTTGAACTTTATCTTACAAAACTTCATTCTTTAAAACAATGTTATTTCCACATTTGAGGAACCAGTCACAATAAATCTGCTCACTCAAAATCATTTCCAATTGTCTTTTAAATTATAGTTCATAGAATTTTCCATCTCATGTGTTGATATCTGCATTTCATACCTCCGTCGGGTACACTCCCCGGCGCCAGGCAACTGAAACAAAATTCGCAAAGAATTACTTGTGATTCTAAATGTTGATATTGACTTTTGCTATTTGTAATTGATGATGGAATCAGCAGCAAACAGAAATTTAATGGCTAGTTTTTCAATCGCTTTCGTCGGATATTTACTTTGAATACATTCAGGTATTTTCGACTGAAAATGCCTAAACATATTGCAACTTCACTGACAAAAAAAATGTTTTTAAAATTATAAAATGGTGATTTATCCTTCTGATAAACTATATTTAATGTTTGTTTTTCCTAGCAGTTCCCAGTTTTTATAAACAACTTTCAAAATTCAGCCATACTTTAGATTATCTTTATTATAATTATTCATCAAAAATGTCAACGAACTCTGCATCTAGAACTGCAACAACTACACGGTGTACAAACGGAAATGACACTCAAGTGAAAGCGAGGCTTACACGGTGTAGAAACGGAAGTGACATTTAAGTGAAAGCGAGGCTGTCTGTCTCGCTCATCTGTGTTGTAATTTTTCTGCTATGCAAATGGTATGTCAATCATGACATCTCTAAGGACCTTACCTATTTACTTCCCAGTACATTTCCTTTCAGTGATTTCAAAGTTTCCAGTCCCTCCTTAACAAGTCCCGATGGTTCCATGGTAGTTGCTTTTGAAATGATGGAAAAGAAAGAATGGTGTATATTGATTGTAACGGTTTATCATTGACTATGTCTTTTCATTGAGAGATTCAGTGACTTTTAAATAGGACTTCAATGTATCATAATTCCTGTGACTATTGCTAAATTCAAAATAAAATAAAATATGTACGTCTATGGTCACAGCTAAATAGTTACCTTGCTATATTGTGTTTTGATCAACTTAATTTGGTGTTAGACTTGTCCTATAACTACTATAACAGTAAAATTAAAGTTTAAGCTTACATAATCTCGGTTGGTAACAAATTAATTAATAAATTATGCTCTCTCTCTCTCTCTCTCTCTCTCTCTCTCTCTCTCTCTCTCTCTCTCTCTCTCTCTCTCTCCCTCTCTCTCCCCCGTCCATCCGTCCGTCTGTTTGTTTGCCAGTCAGTCTGTCCTCCCCTCTTTCTCCATCCATCCCTCACCCTCTACAAATACCCTCAGATACATATAAAAGCCAACAGAACAGATAAACAGATAGAAATGAAATTGAAGAGAAGAACTCACTCTCTGGATTCCTGACGCTAGGTGGTTCGTAATATATCTCCATACAAATAAATAAAATAATCATAGCGAAGCTAAACACAGTTGTTATAATTGTGGTCCACTTCTCAGCAGTTGTACCCTTTACTATCATTTTGCTGAATGGTGTTCTAAAATAAGGAGGAAATATTATTAAATTAATAAAATTATCATATCATTTAGTGTATGAAAGTAAGGCAGTATCTCTAGAAGTTATGCATACTGTGGAGAATTTAAGTTGAGAGTAATGTTTGTAAAGAAGTGGCAAGGCAGATAACTAGTTATTTCAATGTATTCATAGTAATGGTGATGGCGAAGTGGTATCGGTGATGAAGGTGGCGGTGGCGGTGGGGGTATGAGCAATGGTGTTGGTGTTGGCGGTGGTGGTATTAGTGATGAAGGTAGTTGTGATGGTGATGGTGGTGATGGTGGTGGTGGTGGTGGTCACTGTGGTATTGGTATTGGTATTGGTTTTGGTGCTGATGTTGTCGGTGGTAGTGGCATTGATGATGAAGGGGTGATGGTAGTAGTTTTAGTGGACGGTGCATGGTTTTGATAGTGGCGATGGTATTGATGGTGGTGGTGGTGGTGGTGGTGGTGGTGGTGGTGGTAGTATTGTTGTTGTTGTTGCTGCTGCTGCTGATGGTGGTGGTGGTGGTGGTGGTGGTGGTGGTGGCTTTCATGGTGGTGGTGGTGGTATTGTGTTGCTTTATTTTCAGTAATGTATGAACAATAAATGTACTCTTACAGACGTTAAAGATACAATAGTGAAGGACAAGACAAATCGCTCTAATGAGGTGGTAGTTGTTTTTTTTGGTGGCGATGGTGGTGGTGGTGGTGGTGGTGGTGGTGGTGGTGGTGGTGTTGGTGTTGGTGGTGTTGGTGGTGGTGGTAGTAGTTTGGTGGTGGTAGTTTGGCGGCGATGGTGATGGTATTGATGGATATTCACAATATAATGCCATTTGCGTTCATCAACATTTGACACAGAATGATTGTAGACAACGATATGATAAGTTGTTGCCTTGGCAACAATTACAACGAGTTTGAAATACCGAGGTCAAAATACTTCTGTCGGGCAGGGCCTTATAAAATCTACCTGTCTTAACATGGACTAAAATTCAAAGTCGATACCTTGACCAAGATGATCAACATAAAGACAGCTATGGTTTCTTGAATTTACCATGACCGTAAAAATAATTCCTACAAAATCTCTAATTATAATGTTAAATTATTTTGTTGCAGTGCACCTGTATACAAGTACCAACAGCCTTTGCCCTGGTGACACACATAGATGTCCGTGTACAGAGAGATAACGGGTCGATTGAATCAGTTTGAGCTGTGTAAACGATAAGATTGATATGTCTATGTACATATGGGTACTGTTTGAGTGCTGATGACATAGTACCGTCGATCACTGACAGCTAACCCACACGAAGACAAAGTCTTTCACGTTTTCTGAATTAAAATATATACCCAACACACGTGTGTATGCGTCGTCAATTATAACCATTTTGCTTTTGAAAATGTTGTAAATTAAGACTTAAATCATCTTATTGCTGTTGTAGTGAAATACAATTTGTTTGTACTCTGAAATTCAGAAACTATATTTACAACATCCGTGGTATTTATTTATTTATTATTTACGAAGAGACGTATTTATTGTCTATGTTTCCAGAAATGCTGCCAAGATATGGCTAAAAATATATTGAACAACACGCAGATTACAAAAAAAAATCATGTACCGATTAACTTAGGTTCAAAATAAGTGTGCAGAATTCCCAAAGCTTCGTGTTATCACTGTCACGTCACTGCCACATTTTACAGAGAGAAGTGTATTTAGGATGATTTTTTCATAATGATAACAAGGCATCAATCCACAACCCAAATAATAGTGTACAAGTAGATATATACTTACTAATAATTTGACGATTAAATAAACTTATGGCCCTTAATTGGTTTAGGGTGCCTCCTGTCTGATCACACTGCGTTGTATTAATCTATATTAGGCTTAAACTGTTGGTACAGTACATTCTTCATGAATGCGGTGGGACGGGGTGGGTGGGGTGGGGTGGGGTTACAACGGTCAACGCTCGTACTGCAAATCTCTATGCTGACAGAAAGAAGAACTATGGTCAAATGAGCGGGTCAAAT
>NC_135559.1:15808030-15885530 GCF_964340395.1 Glandiceps talaboti
GAATTGCTGTAACTTGATTTCAGACAACAGACCTTCTTGTTAGACTAACGGGATTGTCATTTTTTTCACGTTGAAACTGTACGTATACACACTCGAATATTTTCCGACTAAACAATTAAACATGCACTCGGCCTAAAAAAATTTGGGCCGGTTACATACAGGACCCTATAGTTTTCACTACGTATTTGATGAAAAAATGAATAAAATCCCGAAAATTGAGAAGTCTCGCGAGAAATAGTGTACTGTGCGGAAACTGACATCAACTTAAAAAGACAATATAAAACTTGTTCTTCCAATCTGTAATGGCTTTACATCTGATGGGAAGAGACCAATAACACATTACAGACACCATGCGAAAAACAATGGAACACATAACTACCTGAACTAGACACTCACATATGAAAAAAATAAAAAAAAATAAAAAAAATCTACTTACCCCACCTATTCTAAAATTGAGAGTAATCGGAACCACATAATTTCATTTTAGGCCCTTGCTGTAACTGGCCTTATTTTTTTTTAATTTCTTAAAATTTATTTATTTCTTGGTCAGACAACCAAAAATATATTGACTTAAAATTGTTGACATACCAATAATTAAGAACTGTATAAAGTAATAGATGTCTATTTTTTGTGTAAATAGTAACACATCGAATGAAATCGTGATCGCAATGTTGGGTAATGATGTTTTGGTGCGGACACACAAATCGATATGATTGGATAGTCTAGTCACGTGACCATACTATGTGTATATATTTAGCTAGACAAGTCGTTCACCCAAATGTGAGTCAATACGAGTGTTCATGATGTATGATACAGTCCCGTATTATGCATTAGTAAGTCACTTAGTACATGTTTATCTAAGAAAACAGTTTTAAAATTTAAATAATTCGATCCAGTTGCGCAAATAGTGCAGTTTAAAAAGTAATATGAATGTAACGTTTAGTATCTAATTTCCGATCACACAACCTATTGTGTGACATCCTGTGATGTAAAAGAAAAAATAAATGCGTAATCGAACACACCTGTCAAGTTTACAGTAAGAACGCTCAATATATACAAACATAAATTATGGAATATCTCACGCTTGTTTGGGAATTTTTTTCTCATACTTGGAGGTGATGAGACAAAAATCCCCCAACACCGAATCCGATTTTGGATGTGTGATTCCAGTATTCCCATGGGATCCCATATACAAGGTCTAGCTAAAATCAATCGTACGCAATTACAATTTGTTATGATCATAATAGTGCTTTGCCCCTCCTTAAAAAAGGTAGAAATAAAAAGATTACAATGTATACATTGATCTTAGTCTTACGATCTTAAAATGTTTTTGAGTTTGTTATCATTTTTAATTTTTATCCCCAGTTTCAAGTAATTTCCCAAAGGCTATAACTGAGCTTACCGACTGTTTCGCATGTTATCATTTGCACACAAAGAATAAAGTTATTTTTAAAAATGATTTATTCAAATATAGAATGAAAATAGCTTGGATCTTAACTGTATACCAGCATCATTTATCATTACCGTTTTTATCACAAGACTGTGGTTTTACGATAAACGACATGAGCGCCTTCAGTGTTGAGTCTCTCGTGGACTCACCTGAAAATAGCTTTTAACTTTTTTGTGAGTAACTTAGGTACTCTATTTGTTTTGCTCACCAACTTACGGGAACTTAGAGAGTAACATGGCGTGCTCGTGACACTAAAAATAAGCTGTATCAATAAAAATGATCAGACGGAAACCAGTGCCGTTGGATGAATGAACTAACTGGAACTACTATGGCTGCGTCTTCAGGAGATGGTAGTGGTGGACACCGATTGTGGATCGGCAACCTTGACCCCAGAATAACTGAGTAAGTGAAAATTCTATCCCCGCTTGACAGTAAGTAATTACTCGCGTCACGCAGCGGCGGTTCACGAACGTTTACTGTTTTGTTTACAACTTTTGCTTAAAATTGAGTTATTGAAATTTTCTCGATAGTGTCTTGAATATGTTGACGTGTTGATAATACTTCGTGATATAATACTAATAGAAGCATACGCTCAGGTGTAATACTAGGTGATAATATTGAAATGTGTGAAACCTTCCGGAAACTTTGTACACTGTAGTGGAAGTGAAACGTCAAAATTCTGCTGCAAGCGAACATAAACAAACACTTCAGGGTATACGGTGTATGTACCTATCGCATGTATCGAGAAACGAGGTCTCGGAGCTCCGATGCGACGTTCATAATAAACCCAGAGTTACCTTTAGTGTTGCGTGCCTTGGCTAAGTTTACCCCTGACATTTTAACTGCCACGACATTTTTGTTACGGGTTTCTGCTTTTACACGCATTGTACTATTGACATGATTGTAGCGTTTACGTGAAAACACGCAAATGTATATACGGAGCCAATACACACATCTACATGTAACGGTTATGTATGGTTGAACTTTATTCGTGGCTAACTGTAACTCCTGACACCATAAACCGTCAGATGTGTTTTCAAACACGCAAATTTATTAAAAACAGCTTAGATCCAAACATGCATGCACATGTATAACCTCTACAAACTGTCGAAAGTGAAAAAAAAACACACCTTCAATTTGAAGTTCAAAAATCACCCGTTTGAAATTATGACTGCCACACTCTATTTTGATAGATACTTGTTGTTATTGTTATTGTCAGTTACATTGTCATACGACTGTCATAGTGTTAGCAAGAAAAAATATTTTTCTCTTGCCAAAACTTAATGCTCCATTGAGGCATAATTTCCAAATAACAACAAAATTGGAATTTGTGATGAATTTTAATTCAGTATTCACAAATTTAAGCTAAGACAATTTAATTTAATTAACATTTAATTAATAAAACAATCAATTTTAAACTCTTTTAAATGTTGATGTGTTATCACATATGTTTAACTTTTTTAATAGAAAATTTGAATTGTGTAAATGCTCCTAGTATAGAAATTAATGAACAAGCACTGTTCAAGCGAAGAGTATACAAAAATGTACTTGTATGTTTTAGAATTTCAATGATAAATATTATCTATAAATTACCAAATCTTCGAAAATGTTACAGTAATGTTGTTCGTTATATAGCAGGAGTGAATAAATCCACTGGTCCTGGGTCCGGGATTAGCAATTTTTTTGGGCGGACCACATGAATTTTACCTTGTCTGGTCCGTCGGACCAGTACCTTACTGTTAATAACTATGTTAAAAAGTCGTCTGAATATACAGATTCTTAGGCAAGATTTAATATTTCACATTAGTGGGACCTGTGACCACTAATTCTTTCAACAGGACCACTGGATTTTTAAGGCACTGGTCCGGGGACTACCAGTTCATTATTTGAAAATGATTTGTTCACCCCTGTACAGTCAGTAACATGATAGCACACAGAGCTACATAAATATAATTTCTCTAGTACGGAGAAAGCATACATGTACCGGTACAGTGTATGTATTTTCCTAGACTGTACGTAAGGTACGTTGTGTTGTCCAGACTAGCTGATAGTGTGGCACATTCAGACTTCTTAACCATGAGTGGTGCAGTGGCTGCTAGTGTGGTATGAATGTCTGTATCTTACAGACTACTAGTTTCCTTGCCAGAAAAAATATTAGTTAATTTTAAGTGGTCCTAGTGTATTCCATTATATCAGACTGAGACATGAAAATATTTTATTTATTTGAAAGCTGATAAATTATCAACTTTTGATAGAATTCATGATACTTAATCTCTTGAACCTTAGAGGTCATCACAGAGTTGCCAGTTCTTAAAGTGGACAGATGGATAGGATTGGTATTTATTTTGGATTTTTGATTTATAATATAAAACAACTTTATCATGGCTTCCGAATTGAAAAAAAATAATTTGAAACAACAAAAACTAAGTCTGTGTTTGTAACTCAATACATTGCAAAATGCTAACAAATGTGTAAAAAATGTTTGTATTGTATTGTATTGTACGTATAATAACAAACATTTTACACATTTGCAATTTATCGAGTTATGAGCAAGGACATGACATACATGTAATGTATTGTTTCACATTGATTTTTCAAGTAGGAAACCATGGTAAAATTGTTTTATAGATTTAAAAACCAAAAATAAATACTAAATCCTCATCCATATCATGGCCATTTAAATTCTGATTACTTGACATAGTTTTATAGATTGTTTTATAAATTAAAAATCCAAACTAAATACCAATCCTCATCCATCCAATAGATAAGAATTACTTCATTTCATAAAATTTACTCAATTATTCCAACTTTTAATATTTAATGAGTTTCTTCATTCTGTATTTCAAGCCTTCTCAGTTTCTGTTGTAAGAGTAACATGATATCTCTAAGAGTAAAGTACTATGGCGATCATCTTTATTCAATACCTATACCACAGTCAATATTATCTTGAGTTTGACGCCATCAGAGAGTTTTTTCATTTTTTTTCATTTTGATAATCGGTGAATGGTTAGTAAAGCTGTGTATGTTGAGTATCAAATGTCAACAGGCTTGGAGATGTGCCAGATTCTATTATTATGACTTTAGAACTGTCACTAGTACGATAAAAGAAGAGAACGACAGCTACGATTTATTACGTATACAATTCGGTTTCCTTTCCAGTAATTCAGGTATATATATATTTATGAGATAAGGGTCATTGCACGTATTAGAAGAAGCAGACATGATGCAACGACTTATCTCTCTGGACAACGTAACCATGGCGCCAGGCACTTTTTAATTTTAAAGTGCAGCCTTCATGAAAGTCTTAATCTAAACCACTTTATTTGACGTAAAAATAGTATGTATCAAAGTAGTGCACTAGACTCAAGATTCTCTTTTCCATGTCTCAGCATCTCTAGGTGACTAATATACTGTCTAAGTCCTTGTCTTGTGAATTGAAGAATACAATTGTAAGTTTGCCACAACATACAACCAGTGACATGCAGGCATTTACAGTTGTAAGTTTGTGTATGAACTAATGAGTGGGAAACCAGCGAGATGCATATAACATGTACAACCAATGACAAGCAAGCATTTACAGTTGTACATGTAAGTCTGTGTATTAACAAATGAGTGGGAAACTAGTGAGATACATACAACCAATGACACGTAAGCATTTACAGTTGTAAGTTTGTGTATGAACTAACGAGTGGGAAACTGATGAGATGCATATACATTGTAGATAGCCTCCACACAACATGTGCATGTACATCATGTACCTACAATGTGTACTGTTATACATGTATGTTTGCAAATGTGTATGTCTGTATGTCTGGAGATACATGTATGATAAATTTGTATCACTCAATGTCACAAGCTTAACAAGCTCATTTAAAGGGGGAGGGGGTCTAGCGTCTGCGATTGCTGAGCTTCATTTACATATTTCTAACCAAATTACAGTTACCATCATCTTAGTAAACAGATCCATAAGGTTGGAACGTCATGTTTACCATCATGATTTTACATTGCGTGACCACTACAGTTTTCATTATAGTTTACATCATGTATAAACATGTGTTTTGTACTTGTGAACATTTGTGTGTAGGGAGAGGTATTTTTTATATCCTCAATGAAGAATGTTTTTTAGGCCTAAAACAATAATTGTTTGGTTCAGGTTACCTGACCCCCACTTAGCTTTTCACTGCCGACCCTAAACTTTTTTTTTATGTATTCCAGAAAAAAATAATAAAATAATAAAAATTATGAAGTCTCACAAGAAATAGTGGATGCGGAAACTGACATCAACTTAATTAAAAAGACATTATAAAACTGTTCTTCCAATCTATAATGGCTGCACGTCTGATAGGAAGAAATAAACAACACAGAGACAATGGAAAACAATGGAAAACCTGAACGTGACACTCACACCGGAAAAAAAATGAAAAAAATCAAAAAAAAAATCTACCTACCCCACCTAGTATTCTAAAATTTAGCATACATGTAATCAGAACCACATAATTTTTTTTATTAGGCCTTATTGAGCTTGTGCAATATTGTTTGTGCGATTGTCCCAAAGTACATTGTACTTCTGTCTAATCTGCACGTACCTATACAGGTAATGATGTTACTAATCTGATACATTGAGTTCTGGGTTGATTTACTGCTGATATGTGCTTACAATCCATCATTAGAGACGATACAGTTGTAAAGTTTAGCGTGTGTATCTGAGCTACATGTAATGAGCACAAACCCTGAAATTCCAGTATCATGTATCTGTTATCATTGCTACATGTATATACATTTGTATGTATGTCTGGAGAAATGATAATTACATGTACCATGTTTTGACAGTTTAACAGACCAACTGACATGGTCTGAAGTTTCTAAATCGGTAATGTTGTGTATTGGCTTGATTTACCACTGATAATATGTAGTTACAATGTACATGTACATGTATGACTTGTATCATTAGAGAAAATGCAATTGTAAAGTTAGGTTGTGCATCTGAACTACATGTAATGAGTACAAGCCCTGAAATGCCAGCATCATGTATTTGTTATGTATGTCTGGAGAAATGGCATGTTTAACAGACAACCTAATGTGGTGTGAAATTTCTAAATGTGGTTACCACTTGTATCATTAGAGATCCCCACCAGCAAGATGGCAGGTCTATTTGTACTTTCCCTAGATCTTTCTTAGTCTTACTCTAAACACACAAAATGTAGTCTTGTGTTGTTTGGTGCTGGATTTATTTTGGCTCAGTACGTACGTGCAAAAGTCTTTTCTGTGGAAATATATACAATACATGTAAGTCCCTTTAACATACTCTACAAGTTATGATATTCTTATATACAGCTATGGAAACAGTTGCTATGGAAACAGTGGGCCGACTGAATGAGTTAAATATTTACGAGTAGTGTCTACTTTCTCCTTGCAATTTCCATCAAATTAAAGTGCATCTGACACTTCCTAAGTTGCGATACCGCCAATTTTTCATGCGTCAAAATAAATATTTTTACAGATACCATGTATACATTTGTATATTAGACTACATGTATGGTAATGTATGGTAGCAAGTCACCAAAATATTTTTGTAAACAACCCGTGTTATTTTACCCCTTTGATGTATTACATGTATTTGCCAAGTATCTTTAGTATTATCGATATCTTGTTGTACTCATGAACATATCTCAGGAAACAAGTGCCTGTGGTAAGAACAGAGAATCTAGCCATCATCTGTTGTCTAGCCACTAGGACAATTATAGAACAGTTACTAACCTGTATATGGATATTTTTAATAGGTTTACCAGTGCATAAACTAAATAAATAACATCGCCATTTGTACATGGTACATGCATGTCTAAAAATAATGAGACTATGCAAACAAATGTACCAGTATTTTCTAAAGTTTTTTTTTGCATATTGATTTATTCAGGAGTTTCATTAAGGTCATATAGAATGTATACAGTTCAGCTCCATGTACCTTGTCCACCCTGAAATGTTGTCAACATTTATCTAATATCCAGGGTTGGTGTAGCTTTACTTGAGATGGTATTCTTCATTGTCACAACGTCAATTTGGATCTCTCATCACTTTCCTTGAGCTATTGATTCAGCTTTTTTCCCAGGACACTAAAGAACTGGAATGATTTACATGTATATGTACCCAATGTTATCATAGAACTTCCTATACCGTGGCATTTCAAGGAGGCCAGTCAAGTGAAATAACTTGTTTGCATCTTACAATGATAGATAGACTGTAGAATATGTAGAGTACATGTACTGTTTGTAGTAACCACATCCCCCACATCAGGTTTGCTGGATAGGCTTTGACAAGACTGGAGATACAATTAGAATCAAGAAACCTGAAACAAAGTTTCTTCTGGCTCAACAACATCTTACCAACAACAACAGAGAGATATTTGTTAAGCCAGGAGATAAAATGTAGCAATGTTAGTAAGATATTTGTTTAGCCAAGAGATAAAATGTAGCAATGTTAGTAAGATTTTTGTTTAGCCAGATGATAAAATGTAGCAGTGTTAGTAAGATATTTGTTTAGCCAGATGTTAAAATGTAGCAATGTTAGTAAGATTTTTGGTTAGCCAGATGATAAAATGTAGCAATGTTAGTAAGATTTTTTGTTTTAAGCAAGATAATAAAAATTAAAATGTAGCAGTGTTAGTAAGATTTTTGTTCAGCTTATGTTAAAATGTAGGACTGTTGGTAAGATTTTTGTTTAGCCAGATAATAAATTGTAGCAGTGTTAGTAAGCCAGACAACAGATTATTTCAGGTTTTGCAATTTTAATTGTATTGAGGATGAACTAGTACATGCTGTTTCTACAAATTAGGATGGTATGAGTTACTTTGAAATGTTTCAACAATATTTGAAGAGTTAGGGTTAGTCACAAAAGAAAAAAGTTCCTGTATGTTTTAAAATAAAATAAAAACTTGACGCATTTGTCTTGTTTTTGTTGTTGAAATATACAATGTACATACAATGTATATATGTACATGTAACTCTTTGTGTATGCACATATAACTGACAAATTAAAATACTATCTAATGTTAAAAAATAATTGCTTTGAAGACTCTTCTTGACCAAATTTATCAATTTTTATACCAGCAAAACAATTGTGTTTGTCATTGATGGTCTAGTAAAAGTTAAATTCAAGTCAACACAGTTGTGACTGGTAAACAAGTTGGAAAATGTTTGTAAACAAGTCCCATTTCCTTTTATAATATATGTTTATTGTAGAATTAAACTGTGTATACAGTTGCAATTGGAATATTTTTTTTTTCAATGTTAGATGTGCATGTAATGACTTGTAATAACGTATATGTACACCTTCACAGTATTAAATCACCTGTGGGTAAACATATTTCTCTAGCTCTTAGTATGGTACAATAAATCTAATTAAATTGATTTTTGGGTCCACACCCTAAAATCAGTGCTCCAGTGTTATCATGATTTCAACCTATTACTGCACCACTTTTTGATAAAGGTGAACATGTACAATGACTACTATTGATATTTTAACAATTTTCAGTAAATATATTGTTGTTTGTCTGATTGAAAAAGTACTGGTAATATTCCAGATACAGCTAGTGCAGGTTTAAAGTACGTACAGTCCAGTGTGCCCTCTAAGCCAATTTGATACGCCACTGATGCACACAATTTCTAGTGACGCACCAAAATTTGTTGTTCTCCCATCTCTTACTATGTGGTGACTCACAAGAATCCCAGTTTTCTTCTCATTTTGACTCACAACAACAAAATCTGGCTATCGTTAGAGGGCACACTGGTACAGTCTATCTTTATTTTGGGAACAAAATAATATCTGGTGGTTATGATATTCTGTTCTATAAGACTGCAATGGCTATGTAAAGTACTGAAAGAGCAAGGCTAATTACAGAGGGACTCAAGGAGAACTTTTTTTTTTCAAATGTCAAATGTTACATCTGCAATGGCTTTTAATGAAAGTTTAATATCGTACGAATAATTAAATATAGTTTCGTATAGCCTTTCACTTGTTATACCTGCATGTGTCTGAAGTTGAAAATGTACATCAAAATATATATCGCAGTGGCTTTGTGTGCACGTATAGCCTTCAACAGACTGATGTGTAGTCCCAGTGGTTTGAGTTGATGTATTGTTTATTGCATGCATTGTATAGGTATCTGATCAGTATATATCATGATTCACTAGTAATAAAATCAATTACATCAATCGTAACACCTGGCTAGTGTTCAGCTAGGGTTGCATACATATACATGTATGATGTACATAATTTCATGTAAGTCTCAAGGTAAAATGTACCTCAGGGACAAATTTCCTGCAAATCAAACTCTTTATTGTGATATATAAGCTAGGTTTGAGTCTTTTTCAAATTGTGATGAAAAATGAGGGGTTCACCATCTTGTTTTCTAGAAAATCATTAATCCTGTTTAGTTTTCCATAGAGTTTAATAACACAGTAAATATATTTGGCGGCCATATTGGATTTGGTGGCCATATTGGATTCTAAAATGGCTTAATTTTGATGTCATTTTTGCCTTCATTTTATACGTTTGTCCAATGTGAGTGACCCCTGATTTTTATCTTGATCTTAAGTGAAAATTTTATTTTATTGAATGAATTATCAACGTTTTACATTTTAATTTCCAAGCTGTGGCAATTATTTAAGAAATGCTCCAGTTTAATATTTGATATGGATGAGGATGTTCAGATGATGTCTAAATAAAACAGTATTCAAGGAAAGATGGTTGATGATAGGATTGTGTAAGTCTTCAGTGATTATTTTAAAAACTGCTAGAGGATTTTATTTTAATAGTTTGATGTTTGATTTGGTTGGTTTATACAAATGTACCATTTTATCTCACTGGGACGTCTACATAAATCAGAATCGATGAAGATTTAATATGTCTTTGATAATTATTTAAAAAACTGCTGGAAGGGGTTGTTCATAGGGTGTCTATATAATGTATTAAAAAGTATTGAAGGCAAAATGAACAATGATACGATTAGACTAGTAAAACATTTGATGGGATTGTTTGTCGGATTCCTAAATGAAAAATAATGTTTGATGATGAAGAGCACCAGTGGGTCTTTGGAAAATGATAAAATAGATCGGCATCTTTCGTGTGGGATGTAGAACAAATGTACATTATTAAACATATTCATTATGTAGATGTACCCTTAGGGACGTAAATGTAATGTTTTGAATGATGGAGTATTAAAAACCTTGTTGATGTACATGTAGGATTCTTAAATTAAAAATTGTACGATAATGTGATGATGATGATGATGATGATGAACACCAGTGGGTCTTTTGAAAATGATACAATAGATCGGCATCTTTCATGTAGGACATGTACAAAAAATCTACATGTGATGGTTTAGATGTAACCTTAGGGACATAAACGTGATGTGGGCACAATTGGGTTCTTTGTAGGTTTCTAAGTGAAAAATGTGATATTACCAATGGTGAACGCCATAGGGAAATAGGAAAATGATAAAACAAATCAGTTCTTTTTGTTCATGTGGGATTTTATGGTTTGAAATATACCTGTGGGAACATGAATGTGATATTTGATGGGGTTGTTTGTACATGTAGGTTTGTTTCTAAGTGAAAATTGTGATATTACAGAATGGTGAACACCATTGGGGAATAGGAAAATAATAAAACAAACAAATAAATCAGTTCTTTTCGTTCATGTGGGATTTTATGGTTTAAAATATACCTTTGGGAACATGAATGTGATATTTGATGGGGTTGTTTGTACATGTAGGTTTCCAAATGAAAATTGTGTGAGGGGGAAGTAGTTACTGTAGTACTATGTAGTAGAAATAGAATAATTTATTATAGAGACATGAGGTACATTTTTGTAAAGTATGACAAATCTACAAAAAAAAAGTTACAGTACACAACCTCCCAACTAGATGGACTTATATGTCACCTTAGTGAATAAAACGTAACTAGAACAGATTAAGGAGCTTATTACAGTGAAGGAAGTGTTTATGTACAAGGCAAAACACAGAAGCTATCTCCTAATGTATAAGTTGTCCCTTCTCTTTAAAAATGCTTTCTCAGTAAACCTTGTCATATTTCTCACTTTTATTGACACCAAATACTTGAGGTTTTCACTTTTCTTAACACCAAGTACTTTAGTTTTTCATTGTCATTGAAGTTGAGGCAAAATAGTGAACACCATGTGGGTCTATCAAAAAATATATATGTAATGGCTTAAACATATAGACATGTAATGGCTTAAACATATATATTATGTAATGGCTTAAACATATATATTATGTAATGGCTTAAACATATATATTATATATGTAATGGCTTAAACATATATATTCTGTAATGGCTTAAACATATATATTATATATGTAATGGCTGAAACATATATATTATGTAATGGCTTAAACATATATATTATATATGTAATGGCTGAAACATATATATGTGTAACGTTAGGGACATAAATGTAATCATTGATGAGGTTGTTTGTAGGGTTCTTAAATTATTCTATGATGATGAAGGTCTCAGGAAAATGATCAACTTTATCATATAAGTATTAAAATCAGCTTATATCATGTGGGGTGTTATTCTATATACCTTTTAGGTTTTAGGGACTCAAATGTGATATTTCATAATGGCGTTTGTAGGGTTTATATATAGAAATTGTTTGAGGCAAGCTGATAAAAATCATGAAGTCATGAGAGAAATATGAAGATGGATCAGTTTCTTTTACGCTATCTACATGCTGTGGGTGTCTACAATATATATATATGTATGTCCTTTTCTTTGCTATCTACATTGTACATGTACATGCAGTGGGTGTCTACAATATACAAATGTATAGGTTATGATGAGAAAAGTACTATTTACTTACTATTTTTGAAATGTTAGGATAATTAGACGATTGGTTTATAGCAAAAAAAATGATTTTATTTTCTCAAGTTATTGCAAATTTAATTGCCTATGGATGTGTTTACCTTAGATAGAAGGAGATTTCCCTTAACCTGTTGAACCACTGTAGTATGATCATGAACTGGTGGAGTGTAATAATCTGTAAGATGGGGAGGTAACTTGTTGTTTAATAATTCATACATGATGTTGAGCTAAAATAACCGTTCTCACACTGCATTTCAGACAAAAAATTAGGATTACTATAATCTGTAGATATAAATATAATAAAGAGGACGGTACCAGACTGGACACGTTTTACCACATACATGTACATCTATATTGTATAAGATACCGGTAGTCATATTGAGCAGATGGTATTACAAAATAAAAACCAGTAGTCATGTTTCTATACAAAAATAAATCAATTTATTGCAAATAAATGTCAATAAAAAGATGCGAGAGGTTTATATATTTCTATTGAGTATATTTTCTTGCAATGTTAATAAAGTTGTGTTTTCATTAAAAATATGTGATTATTGGTAATTGAATAAATTTCAATAAAAAGTTACCTAACTCTGTATAAGTTTAACATCAGATACATTACTCATATTGGGCATATGATTATGAATACATTTGCATAATTAATAACAAAAATCATGTTTTCATACAAAAATGCATGGATTTATAATTAAATGAGTAATATAATATTACCAGACTGTGTTTTACAATAGACTGATAAGGTACTCATGGTGAACATTTTCCATACCAGATTTTATTATAATGAAAGCCATATTTTCATACAAAAATACTTGTCAATGAATTTATTTGTACATAAGTGAATTTCAATTAAAGATACCAGACTCGGCATATGTTTTACAATAGACTGATAAGGTACTAACTTATGTTTCACACTCAAGCATTTTGTATTCCAAAACTAATATCGAAAGTTGTATTTTCATATAAAAATGCATGGATTTATTATTAATTAAGTAACTTGCAATAAAATGATGCCAAACTCAGCATACATGTTTGTTTTACCATGACAGTCACAAACCATTAGCGGTCCAAGTGCAACAAACCCGCGGGCTTGCCTGGCGAAAACGGGTGTCATAAAAGTTGTTTGCATCTCTAAAGCTGTTTGTAGCGTTACTTATAATAGCCTAATAAATTGATAACAACTGATATAAGACAGGGATAAGGTTTGCCTCAATTGACTCACTCCTTAGAAATGAACTTACGGTGTGAACTACAATGTTTTACAGCTGTTTACTTGTGTTATGTAAGAGCCCATCATCACATGTGTAAATATTGGTACTCTTTGATAACAAGTCCACTTGCTTGGCTAATGGCTTGTCCCAGTAATGCAATATCTACTGTCCACAAAGTACCGGTACAGGTACATTTTGTAAATATTTCATTACAAAATTGATAGCAACTCATATTTTGATACAAAAATGCTTATAATTGAAATTTAATAAAAGATACCGAACCCGGCATGTTTTCTGATAAAGTACTTATGATGAGCAGTTTCAATAAATTGAATTAAATGCTTGATATTCAAAATCAATAATGATTCATATTTTCTTGAAAAAATATATTAATTTATTTGTAAATAAATTAATTTCAATAAAAGATACCGAACTCAGCATATGTTTTATAACTGATAAAATATTTATGTTGAGCAGTTTTAATAAATTGAATTGAAGCTTGATATCCAAATAAGTAAATAAGTGAATTTCAATAAAAGATTGCGGGCTCGGCATATGTTTGACATACTGATAAGTACTTATTGTTGAGCAGTTTCAATACATTTGATTAAATGCTTGAATTCCAAACAAGAGTCATATTTTCATGAAAAAATATTTACCAATTTATTTGTAAATACGTAAAATTTCATAAAAAGAGACACCAAACTCAATATATCATGTTTTACATGTACAAATGTATAATAGACAATGTACTTATATTTGACCATATTTCATTGCAAGTCATATTTTCACACAAAAAGGCATGGATTTATTTGTAAAGAAGTGATACCAGACTTGAAGCATATGTTTTACAACAGGCAAAGTACTTACATTCAACCTATTTCATTACAAGATTCATATAGCAATTCATATTTTCATACAAAAATACATGGATTTATTCAGTAAAGCAAATTTAGATAGCAAGATACCAGATTCAACATATGTTTTACAATTGACAAAGTACTCTTTATTGAGCATATTTCATTGTAAGACAAAAATAAATCTGGTAATGTATAAAATTGATAGAAAAATGTACCAGACAGAACATGTGTTAGAACTACAACATATTCATGACTGTTCAATATTCCACTACGAGAATAATAATGGTGTATATATTTTCAGATAAAAATAATAATTTATTACAATGTATTTGGAAAATTTATAAATGGCAAAAAAGAAATAGCACTTTAACATAGGTTCTACAAATGATGAGTAAAGTTACCATATTGAGCATACAACATTCAATTACAAATTTAATAATATGTCATTACTTCATTTATGGTTCATTTAATTTATAACTTATGTTTATTGCATTGCATAACATAAATAGTTATTCGTAATTTATTTTCAAAAATTCATATTTTATGATACAAAGTATGATGTAATAAATAATAGTATGTTAACACATAATAAAACTACAGATATGAAATTATATACAGTATATACTAAAAGTATAAGATATATTGTGTTGGTCAGGCTTCTAAACCTACGAGTGCTGGCTGATGAGTGTGCCTTGAATGTCATAGATGTACATTGTATCTTTACCGACTACGTATAATCATGCCTGTGTAAATTGTGTATGTATAATATATAAATATATAGATACATGTATGTATGATATATACTAAATGTATTTTGTAAAAAATAATACTACCAAACTAGAGAGACTTTAGAGTTTCAATTATTCAGCACGATGTTTTTTTATGTCTCACATTTTTGTTTCGAATTATACAAAATACAGAAGTGATAGTGCGCAATCAATAGCACCGATGCACCTCATTGTCAACACAAAGCAACATTATTGTGAGATTAAAACAACGAAAATTCAAACATAAAACATTATTTGTGTTCACAGTGATATACAAAATGTAAAATGTAACATTCCACAAAAATGTATGTGTGCGCACTATTAGTCTGTATTTTGTTTGACTGTATAAATCATAACAAAAAACTTTAAAGTCTCTCTAGTCATGGTAGTACATTGTGTATACATCTTTGATATTGATTAGGTTATGCAAATGTATGCTAATTTATGCTAATGAGTCACTATCCTATCAAGAAATATTGTACACATTTTGTATACATACACAGTAGATAAGTAATGTAGTGCACTTCTTACAACAAATCAATAACTGTACTAAATATGTTTTTAAATACGTTTTTTCATACTGAAAGTGAAAAATCAAAGATTGCCTGGTGTATTTCAAACAAAATAATAACTGATTATTATCAATTGTTACACTCCCAAAGGACGTAACTTGTGTCAGATTTAATTTTATACAATTTCTATTGAATAGATGCCAGTGAATGCTTTCCTGTAGGTAGGTCATTTAAATGCAGCTGTTGACTGTCTAACGCAATTATTACCGTGTAACCTCAATTTTCAATGAATGAATACACGCACTTATTGTACGTGGACATACAGTACGATAAAATACAGAACTTGGAATTATTATTCTGAACACATACATGTATGTTTCAGTATTATAGCAATGGTTTACTGGATTCTTTTAGTATTTTTTTTTCACGGAACACATGATATGCATTTCTACCATTTTACAAAAAAAATGTACGTGTATGTCATATGATGTCGTTTGTAGTATAGTTCATAATAATAATAATAATGATAATGATAATAATAATCTTTATTTATACTGGATAGTTCTTTAGGCATATAAACACTTGTCTTCCAAGAAGTCCAGTGAGGGCCATCCCTCATGGGTTCAGTGTTAATGCAGGAGGAAACCGGAGTGCCCTGGGAAAACCTGCATTGTTCGGTAGAGTCAAACTTAATGACACTCTTCTTACTTACAGCGTGGTAAATTTAATTGAACCCTGAATGGGGTTGGAATCCCGACCGCAGTGGTAAGAGGCAAGTGGTTTAACCACTCGGCCACCGACAACCCTTTTAACATAACATTTTAAGGCTAAACATTATGAATATACAGGGCTCGAAAGAAGGGCGTTTTACCAGACAAGTGATTTGAGGCATTGAAGTGTTTGTCCCAATGGACTCCTAGAATTTCTCAGGGTTTTCAATTATAAATCCTTGACTTACTCATTCTAATATAAGTAAAACTTTTCTGAACCTACTGAAACTTTCAAAGTGATATTTTAACTTATGAATGAAAGCATACAAATGTCTAGTCTGCTTAGATTCCATGGGTTTACTCAAACTGGAAGTAATGTTATGGCAACTCACTTGGTAACAAAAACTGATCAAAAAGGACATCTCAATAAAACATCTCAATAAAGTTTACAAAAAATTATTCACTTTGTGTGTGAACAAGTACTTTCTGATTTGGACAATTTTTTTAAAAATTTCTATATACATGTACATGTATATACTTGTCCAATGGGCAAGAATTTGTTTTTCATTATTTCGAGCCCAGATATAAAAAATATACTGTAATGATCCAGCCTCTTTTAGATTATTAGTAACTTTTGTGTTGATAAATTGCAATTTTGTAATAAATAGAAAATTACATTGTATTAAATTTACCATCACTTAGGAAACATCTGTAGGAACAGATTATGACAATTGATGGTGTCTCAGTTGCCATGCAATTAAATTGTTTCCACAATGTATTTGTTAGAGTGTCGTTGTGTGTACGTAAAGCGTTACCACATAATGTACTTCTTATGATGTGTTGACAATGCGTGTAAAGCGTTACCACATAATGTACATTGTACTTCTTATGATGTCTTTGGTGTGTGTACATAAAGCGTTATCACTTAATGTACCGGTACAATGTACATGTACTTGGACGGTGTGTTGGTGTGTGTACGTGCAGTGTTATCACATAATGTACTTGGACGATATCTTGGTGTATGTATGTGCAGCGTTAGCACATAATATACTTGGACGATATATTGGTGAATGTATGTGCAGCGTTATCACATAATGTACTTGGACGATATCTTGGTGTATGTACGTGCAGTGTTATCACATATTAATGTACTTGGACGATATCTTGGTGTATGTATGTGCAGCGTTATCACATAATGTACTTGGACGATATCTTGGTGTATGTACGTGCAGCGTTATCACATAATGTACTTGGACAATATCTTGGTGTATGTATGTGCAGTGTTATCACATAATGTAACTGGACGATATCTTGGTGTATGTATGTGCAGCGTTATCACATAATGTACTTGGACGATATCTTGGTGTATGTACGTGCAGTGTTATCACATAATGTAACTGGACGATATCTTGGTGTATGTATGTGCAGCGTTATCACATAATGTAACTGGACGATATCTTGGTGTATGTATGTGCAGTGTTATCACATAATGTAACTGGACGATATCTTGGTGTATGTATGTGCAGCGTTATCACATAATGTACTTGGACGATATCTTGGTGTATGTATGTGCAGTGTTAGCACATAATATACTTGGACAATATCTTGGTGTATGTATGTGCAGCGTTACCACATAATGTACTTGGACGATATCTTGGTGTATGTACGTGCAACGTTATCGCATAATGTACTTGGACGATATCTTGGTGTATGTACGTGCAGTGTTATCACATAATGTACTTGGACGATATCTTGGTGAATGTACATGTATGTGCAACATTATCACATAATGTACTTGGACGATATCTTGGTGTATGTACGTGTACGTGCAGCGTTATCACATAATGTACTTGGACGATATCTTGGTGTATGTACGTGCAGCGTTATCACATAATGTACTTGGACGATATTTTGGTGTATGTACGTGCAGCGTCATCACATAATATACTTCTTATGATATGTTGGTGCGTGATTCATCAGTTTAGAGCTTTGTGCAGTACATATACATTGTAGCTTGTGAAATTGATAAAATGTTTCTTTTCTAATAAATCAATAATTCATTAAAAAAAAGTTAATTTGACACTGGTTATTTTATAGATGGCTTGTCAAGCAATTCTTCGGAGAATCAATAAGGTATTTTGTTTAGCCTAAAAAGTAATTTCATTTTACGTGCGTACTTCTATAAATACCAATAATGATAGACATTCTGACATCAATTTAGAGGACGCAGCAATATATGAATTTAAAATGACAACTTTGTTATTTTTGATGCAATTTTGATATATGAATTATGATTATATATTGTGTACCTTTAGCATTCAATTAACTACATGTTCTGGACATGATATACATATAGTGTCCGACATTTGGAACGTAATTGAGTCAAAAACGATTTGATATACCAACTAGTTTTGTATCTCAGCGAGCTTTTTGTCAATTTTAATGGAGTAAAAGAGTTCTTTTCTTCTATAACTGTTTCCTGAAGTCAAAGGAAAACCCATGCAGTCAGACTTATTTCTGCCTTTAGTGCTCTTGCAAATTGCGTACTGCTCAGCTATCAACTGGCATTATATCATTTAGTTTGATGAAATAGCACCTCTGTCAAATCTTATAATGAGGCCCTACTGCACTTACATGTGTTCTGCCATTTCGGGAATTTCCTGCAAGGGATTGTGGGAAAACCTGGCAGGAAATCATACCGTATACATGTAGTTACCATAGTCTTAGACAAAGAGAATTTTCTCTAATGCAGTTATACATACTACATACATGTAGCCTAGAATTCAGTCGTATCATAGGGATTATGCCCTTGCCCTTGCTCTTCCCCTACCATGACTGGTATTTTTGCTATAACAGTCAGATATTCAGACAAAAAATTACGATTTCTCATAGTGACTTTGAATACTGGTAATCATGTATATATCATAGAGCTCAACCCTTTTGGTTGGTTCTAATCTCATGGTGATGATATTGACATCACATCACAGCAGGTGGAATTAAAACTCAAATTAGAATTTGTGCTTGTTTTCTGGCCATAACTTCATTAAAGCAATACACTTTTAGCAAAATACCAGGCATGGTGGGGGGAAAGTGAGAGAAAATCCCCATATCACTTGATTCCAGGCTACATTGTTCAACATGTACATGTAGGTGAATATACATGTACATTTGCAGTTGTTTCATATTGAACAGAAATGGGTTCTTTCACACCTGAATTTACATACTCACTTATATTGAAGCTAAACTTTTTCACACCTCTGGTTACTCAACACCTCCAGTAAATTTGGATCATTCTGTCAGATCCAGTTAGATACTGAAGAAGGACAAATGATTTGTTTAAACATGTCTGTTTGTCAATCAAAAGAGGAAGAAGAGAACTTGTTTATGAATCGTAATGCTTCCATGATGATATACATAAGAAATGGTTTCATTTTAATGTAAAGTATAGTTTTGAATGATTGCCTTGCCATGGTAATCACATGACTATAATCTACAACAAGAACCATCATTTGAAATTAAAGAGACATGTAATCCTACTGGTTTAGTCATAAAAATAAAATCTACCGAATAAACCATTATTTGAAGATAATCCTACTGGCTTAGTCATGATAATAAAATCTACTGAATAAACCATTATTTGAAGATAATCCTACTGGTTTAGTCATAAAAATAAAATCTACTGAATAAACCATTATTTGAAGATAATCCTACTGGCTTAGTCATGATAATAAAATCTACTGAATAAACCATTATTTGAAGATAATCCTACTGGTTTAGTCATAAAAATAAAATCTACCGAATAAACCATTATTTGAAGATAATCCTACTGGCTTAGTCATGATAATAAAATCTACTGAATAAACCATTATTTGAAGATAATCCTACTGGTTTAGTCATAAAAATAAAATCTACTGAATAAACCATTATTTGAAGATAATCCTACTGGTTTAGTCATGATAATAAAATCTACTGAATAAACCATTATTTGAAGATAATCCTACTGGTTTAGTCATGATAATAAAATCTACTGAATAAACCATTATTTGAAGATAATCCTACTGGTTTAGTCATGATAATAAAATCTACTGAATTAACCATTATTTGAAGGTAATCCTACTGGTTTAGTCATAAAAATAAAATCTACTGAATAAACCATTATTTGAAGATAATCCTACTGGCTTAGTCATAAAAATAAAATCTACCAAACAAACCATTATTTGAAGATAATCCTACTGGCTGAGTCATAACAATAAAATCTACTGAATAAACCATTATTTGAAGATAATCCTACTGGCTTAGTCATAAAAATAAAATCTACCGAACAAACCATTATTTGAAGATAATCCTACTGGATTAGTCATGATAATAAAATCTACCAAACAAACCATCATTTAAAGATAATCCTGCTGGATTAGTCAAAAAAAAAAAATGATTTTAAGAGCACACCCAGGGTAGTTTATTAGTTAGACTAAGAATCTTCTGAGCCAGCTCTGAACAAACCATCATATGTAGATGATATTGATAATTTTCATTTGCTATTTGCTGAATGTGTTTTCCCTAATCATACTGGGCATTGTTGTTTCTTATTGGTATAATGACGCCATATATCAAGTGAAGTATTAGTTTTGACCTGCTGTGACGCCTCTGTGATTATAAATATAAGATCATAAATTTTAAGAGCGCTTACTGAAGGCAGTATATAGTTAGACTAATAATCTTCTGAGCCAGCTCTGAAGAAATCATCATTCCGTAGATGACTCTGCTCATTTTAATTTGCTATTTGCTGAATGTGTTTTCTCTGATCACACTGTCATTGTTGTTTCGTATTGCTATAATGACTTCATATTATACATGTATCAAGGGAAGTATTAGTTTTGACCTGCTGTGACACCTCTGTAATTATAAAAAATAAAATGATAATTTTAAGAGCCTATACCCAGGGTAGTTTATTGGTTAGACTAATAATCTTCTGAGACAGCTCTTCCAAATTGCCTTACAAAAAAAAGTAACAGGAAATTAAGTGCCCTAATTAAGGCAAATTACTGTCATTTCTTGGTTGCCATGTCAACATGCATGGTTTGCGAAAATAATGTATTTCCATGACAGCCTACTGTACACATCGGGTACTGTCAGCTTCACTGTTTGTCCCAATTTGTAGTACTGCTTGATGTTGATACATTTACATGTACATTATGCTTTTTTTTTTACTTTTTCATTACTTTTTCATAGCACCCTTATATGTCATAGTCGGTCGATTTAAAAAAACCATCTTCATGTTTTTCTGCCTCTCCATTTCTTCTTCTCTATCTTCTTTTTATTGGATTCCTGGTAACGAGCCATTTCCAAGTTTGTCTACACAATTAGCATATTCTCAGACCCCCCCCCCCCCCCCCCCCCTCCCACCTTTTCTGCCAAATAATAAGTTTGGGCGAAAATAATTTTTTTAAATTTTGATGTCAGAGCTGAATATTTGGGCCGGTCGCCTAACTCCCACCAATGTCCTATTTGCATGTGAGTTGTCTATAGCACGGTGTAGTCTTTGTTATTCTCAAAATTTTCTTTACCACAAAGTAACTGACATGTAATGTACATTTACATGGGCATGCATGTGTTGTACAACTTGCACTAACTTCTACATGTGTACTAATTTAAAATACAATGTTATGTGATATGTCTTGTATGAATGCAGAAATGAAACTTGTACATGTATTGAGTACTGTCACCTGAACATGTCACAGTGTTTCATCTGAAATTTGATTTGAAACTTACACCACAAGTCAGGTAAGTAAATCTTGATCTGATTACAAGAAACAGAATCCAGTTATATAACGCTATATATACTTACTTGAAACTCAACACTCTAACCGTTTAGATCAACTTGTAGCGTACATGTATAACCGTCAATGGTCTTCCATCAATTTGATAAATTGTTACGATACGTTCTGTTACAAATATGTACAAAATGTACAGTCATGTACATTGTATACAGTGACTTGTATCCATTCTTACAAGCCAGAGAGATGTATTTCTGACACTAGCCTCCGTAGCGGGCTGGATGAATAATCTGGCATGCATTCTTTCCACACAACCTGAGTGCGTATTCTCATCAGTTTAAATCATCTCATGAATATTCATTGTGCAACCAGGAATATATTATTTCTGATTTCCATCATGCAGTAGCCCATAGCAAAGATACCCCATTTAAAGGCACAAGATCAAGTTGATATTTCTCTGAAGTCGCAAGTACATTGTACATATAATTGTAGGTAATGTAAAAATCATGAAGTGACTCTCTGGAACCCATAGGTTATGAAAATGTCTGTATTTCCTGGAGTAGAGTTCCTCTTCAATAAATTGGATAAGTTACAATGACACAAATAATGACAAAAAATAGTCTGAATATTTCTGTAAATGTTCTTAACCATCCAGAGATGAAGTTAATAATGAAGTAATTATAATCTATCCTACAGTTGCCATTCAAAACAACAGCAAGTCCAGTAGGATAAAGTACAGAGCTAAAGCAACGAATCACTGGGATACACCTAATATCAACTAAGAAATATCATGTCCGCAGACAGACAGACAGACAGACAGACACCCTTACATGTACATACATGTACACACCCACACACACACACACCCACATACATACATGTACATGACATGTACATACACCCCGTTCCTCGCCAAGCAATTAGTTGCTTTGTGTACGCACTCAGTCGTACTAGCCTTGTCACATGATGAATTGCTTCGTGCATTGCCCCGTGTAACATCGCCTTTTGAGAAATTCATGTACATTCGTAGAAAACAAGGCTACATGTACGTTGCAGATAATGAGTTATAATGACAAAAAATAATGACATTAACCCTACAAATTGTTTTTGAACAATTTCACAAAGTATTTACGAAAGCTTAAAATAAAACAAAATTAATGCGAACTGATATCTATAACATTATTATCAGAGCTACATCATGTAATGGAAGTAATGAAAGTGTATTTATGATTAATTTAGGTAAAAATTAAAGTTGAATAGCATGAATAGCAACTAAGCAATTACCGTTAATGACTTACAGAAGTCTAATATTTAAAAGATTTTAATGGTAAACTTTGTAATTTGTCATTTGTATATTGGGGAATCTTTTAAAGTTCATATTTCATTTTAAAGACATAAACAGTGTGTATATTTCTATATTGTATCGTCATCTATATTTCAATATGTGTTAAGTGTATGGAACCATGTCATTCTAATTTCTCTTATAGGAGAGATACTAAAGTTTTCTTGTGTCTTATATCTTATATCTCGTATGTAATATGATATCGACAGAGGAAAGATTCGTTTATCCCAAACTGCATCTATCATATGCTACTACCATTACTGTCATCATTAACATTTAGAATCTTCATCAATGACAGAAAAAAAACATCATTCAATAACTACCCAGATCCATTTGAGTGATTTATAGCTCAACCTAAAATTGTTGTAAGATATAAAAAGCACTATTTTATTTGTTATTTTATTGGAGCCAGACATTATTGAATTATTAGAGTGCTCAGTTGCATATCTAAAACTCCATAGTACAGAGACCATAAACTATACTATAAAGGCATTTAAAGTGGCCATTACTATTTATTCTGTGTGGAGTGTGTGTGCTATGAAAACATTGAAAGACCACAGTGGAATAACATTGATTGATTTAGTTAAATAGGCTATGTGAGTTTATTGACAAAGTTCTTTCTTTTGAAAATACATCAAATTTAAAGAGAGTTGAATATGAAAATGATTGACATGTACATGTACAATGACATTTGAATGTTCAATCATATATTGTATTGCTTTTTATATATTTTATGATCAGAGATGCTTCCCCTGTACTTATGTATTGTCATGATGTGTGCATATACACACATACATGTACATGTTGCTTCTCTCTCTCTCTCTCTCTCTCTCTCTCTCTCTCTCTCTCTCTCTCTCTCTCTCTCTCTCTCTCTCTCTCTCTCTCTCTCTCTCTCTCTCTCTCTCTCTCTCTCTCTCTCTCTCTCTCTCTCTCAACAAACTACACCTCCACTCTGAAACTTCAAAGTATATAGTCACATGAAGATGCAATAATGTCATCACATTTATATCAATGTTTCAATAGCATTAAACTACATTTTGTACTGCTGTCGGTGTTAAAAACAGAATGTTGTGCTAGATGATGCCATTTGACTTGCAATGCACTATTCGATGGGGAAAGTGATCATACATTTGTAGGAAATTGACTTCACATGTATATATACATGTAGTTTCCAGACTATTAACACATACACACACACCTATGCACACAGACACATGCACACATACACAGAGTAACACACACAGTAAAACACACACACACACACACTACATTGTACACTATAAAGCTAAAAAGTTGTGATTTTACAATCAACTAGTTCCGAAAGACAACTGTTTATACACATTTCTAAGCCTCAGTGGTACAGAGTGTTTATATACATTTTTATCACTCGGCGTACTCATTTTCATGTTTGTATTTGCCAGAAAAATACGTGAAATTAAGTCTTTAGTGAAAGTTATACATGTAACTGATGTTACTCATAGTTACCATGCATGCAAATTATCCTAGTCGGTCAAACACTTGTAGCAACAGCTATGATATTTAAAACCATTATCCTACAAGTGCAGGTACACGTAGCTGTATCAAAAACTCCTAGAAATATGAGTACATGTATATAAACCATGCAAACATTTGTACCAGTGTGTTTGTCATACATTGTAGCGTCATATAAATGGGTACAATACACAACAAAATTACTGTACCACAGACTACAAAAACTAATCAGTGTTGTTATGGAAACCACATACAGCTGATGCATACTTTGTATACATGTACATGTAGTGAAGGCAACACGCCATGAAATATGATAAACGGTTTGTAGATTGTATGAAGTAGAAAATGTATGCTTGCTTCGTTGCCTCTAACTCTACTCTCAGCTTACTGCTGTGTCCTTCATTCTGCAATTTTCAAATTATCGCTTGTAGCATTGAAGAAAGCCCTTTATAGCTAATGGTATGGTACATATACATTAATTATATGCATCAATTGGAGATTTTCAAATTATCATATGACTGTGTGGGTGGCTGTGGATGAAATTTAAATTGCATTTCAGAACTTCTACTACACATGTCCATGTACATTTACAGTAACGACTTTGACTATACGTGAGTGGAGATGTAAATCGTAATGATACCATATTGGGACTTGACTATATTTGTATCTGCTCACAGACATGTACATGTAAAGATCAATTGGACATATAGAAGCTATATAGATGTACATTAGTATCACATGCTACTTAAGATATAAATTGAATTATTACATGTACATTTAATTTCACGCATTATGAATCCTTATTCTGACCTTGACCTCAGTCTTCAAGGTCATTAGCTACACATGTACTTGTACTGTTACAGTATTGTACACAACTGGATGGTCATGTACATGTCCATGTAATCTAAAGTACATGGCATTAGTTAGTCTTTATTCAGACGTGGATTATATTTTGCCATATTGCTAGAAAACCTGAGATATTTTTTTATTTATTACTAATTGTGTGCTCATATATAACCTATATAACATGCGATATAATAATCAGAATATACAGTGCACATTCTACATTGTATACCTGTCATGTGCTACTCACTGAATTGAACACAGAAATATATAATCCAATGTCGTCTTGACTTCATCGACTGTACAACGCACACCATGTTTTAATTAATTCTATTTCATCAACAAAATTAGCATTGAAGATAAATTACAAAAAAAAAGTCAAGGTGACTATTGACAGTCTAGGCATCAATGTATCTGTGAATATATTTTTATTCCAACGAATCATTATGAAACCTTAGTATCACAATCACACTCCATTTTTGCTCTCTACATGTATATACATGTATACAATGTGGAAAGTACAACGTACAAAATATGTAAGAGGTGACAGGTGAGAAGACATGCTAGAGTGTTCTCCTTGAGCAATACGCATAGTACACTTGTCAGGTGCCTTGTTAAGTCTGAGCACACTCTTAATGAAATGAAAGCCACACTCCAAACCACTTCATTTTATGTAATAATGATATAATATATCAAAACAGTCACCAGAACCTGTATACTCTTTTCCTTGTCTTTTAACCAACCAGTACAGACATCGTTACTCAGAAGAGTCCTCGTACATATGAGTGTTCCATGGCGAATTAAAGAATAATGTTGTATGCACCTTTTAAATAAAAATATCAACTTTTTCATCGAACTTTTCATTTTTACTTTGTTCAAGAACACTCCAACCCATCCTCAGTTAAAGGCAAGGAAAAAAATTAGGAGTCATAAATTAATGTAAATTTACAAACTAGAGGTCAAAATGTTATCAAAATTGAGTCGTTTTAGAATCCAATATGGCCGCCAACTTGTGTTAACCCTGCATGAAAATAAAAAGTTTGTTTATTCCTTGAAAAAAAAGATGGAGAACCTCTAAATTTCTTGTAGTATTTGAAAAGAACCAGGAACAAACTTTAATATGGCAAAGTTTGAAGAGATTTTAAAAGTGTTTGATTTTCAGGGAATTGGTCCTTAAGGCCCATGTATGAATGAAGTGTACATGTACACAGGTGGTACATGTAATAGAAATTAAATGTTCAGTGTAAAGGTTACAGGTCACATGGGATGTGCAATTCATTTGAAAGCAGTCTTCTGAAATATGAAAGAATTCCTGGACCACCAGATGTAATTTGATATTCTCATTTAGTTACAGTAAATTGCTGTTTCTATGAATAAAAAATTACATCTGGAAGTAATTAGAGTAATTATTACTCAATCTCCTAATGGGCAGGATACTAATATCGGAAAAGAGATGACCTTAGAGTGACCTCAAAATATATTAATCAATAATTTAAAAGAATTGAATTGCTGATCACTGTTCACTACACTGTACTGCTAGAACAGGAAATGTTCCCAGAACTTGTTGTATCTATGTATAATTATGTGTATTAAAGTTGATCATTTTGCAAACTAGGATGTTTTTCCAGTAACTGCAATACTTTACCACTGATCACAAAAGGGTTGTAAGGAAGGAGTCTTCTGTTGAATGCTTCTAGTTTTAGCTGTATATATGTATGTATGTATGTATGTATGTATGTATGTATGTATGTACGTACGTATGTACGTATGTATGTATGTATGTATGTATGTATGTATGTATGTATGTATGTATGTATGTATGTATGTGTTTGTGTGTATGTATGTATGTATGTATGTATGTATGTATGTATGTATGTATGTATGTGTGTGTGTGTGTGTGTGTGTGTGTGTGTGTGTGTGAATGTATGTACATGTATGTATGTATGTATGTACGGTATGGATGTACGATATGTATGTGTGCATTATGTATGTATGTATGTATGTATGTATGTATGTATGTATGTATGTATGTATGCATTGGGGTTTTAATACTAAGTCCTTCCTTGTACATGGCCCTTCTTTATACATTGTACCCGTACATAATGTATTCTAAAGAATATCAGCCTCATCAGAGCTTAGATGTTCCCCTCCATTTAACATCTAGGTTGTATTTTATGAGGAAACACAACAGATAGAGTAGTAAAGTAATAAAAATGTCAGACTAGTTCATTATGTATCAAGGGAGAAATGTATTTTTATTCTTCATTAAGCGACTAATTAGTCAATTTCCTGTGGAGCTGGGCAAACATGCATATGTACTGTGTACAAAGGTCATTGAGGACGTGACCTGAGATTTTTAGGGTCAGCAAGGAAGTGAAGAGACACAGATGATGTACAGTTGCATCCTTGTATTGTGGGAAGCAAGTGTGACTGATGACAACGAACGAGTGCCTGCAAGATATCATCGATACATGTACATACAAAATGTAGTAGCTGTGGAAAGTTACTGTCAAGAACATTAGAATATATTATTCATTGTTCCACAGAATAAATAGGACAGTAAAATACATTATTTTGTATAGTTACTTTGGAACGGTAAACTAGAAACAAATGCAATGTTCGATTGTCTAGTACGGACCTTGATCACACAAGATCGAGGTCTGTCGTAGACGACTCAAAATGTCACATTCGTTTTCAATTACCGTTACAAAGTAACTAGTTTATTACGTGTATACGTGTATACGTGTACATGTATATTGAAGTTCTCAACTGAGAAATAAATGGAAAACTGTCGTCCAGTATTTTCATTCACAATGACAAAGTACCTTAAGTTAGTATATACATGTCAAATTATTATCAACATCGTATCTGAAGAATATTTATTGTTCATGGTTCCAAGAATCAATAGGACAGTACTATGTACTTCCTGTACTGTTCCAATATTGTAGATCTGTTTTTCAGAATTGAGAGTGAGGGTTGTGACCTTGGAATGAGTGGATGACTATATAAAAAGCACATTGACAACAACACATAACAATGAATAATTACAAAGATGTACATGATTGTGTAATTTTCATTCATTTACAGTTGACTCAGAAACTGAAAGGCAACTGAAACAATGAATGTACCTCAATTTATACGTCACCTGTCACCAATCTCGCATTCTGATTGGTCGAGAGCCCTGCAGATACACAGGCGTATTTTTCACCAACAGCCGTATTTTTGCTTGTTGTATCACGTGATCACTGCACGTCCCCTTGTAAACAAATCTAGCAGACAACTAGAAATACAGCTATAACCAGCATTTCCAATGCCAAATTTGTTGTCAACCGAACAAAATATCACCGTTGTATAAATTGTAACAAGTCTTTGAACTGTACTTTTCATGTTACAGGGAAAAAGCCAAACATTTCACACAGAACGGCGAAAGTCCAGTGACGGCGAACTCGCGGTCGTCACGCGATCGTAAACATGAATTCCTAAATTTATGAAGGATATGAAAATTACCACCACAGAGGGTGCAGTTTTTGCCTAACTAGAACAAGAAAGCATATCACGAACATTTTTGTACATTTAATGGAATACAGTACGCAAAACAAAGACGCACTCATTTTTCAGCTGATGGTTATAAGTTTGAATATATCGCTGAGTGATATGCAAATAGTAAACAATACGTCATACTACTGAGCAAACGCGCACTCTGATTGGATGATAAAGTTAAGGCGTAAACAACCGCATTGCAGTTATCGGAGTGGTGGATGATACTACGCTCAACAGTATAACGCGGAAGTGATTTTATTTAAAATGAAACAGCATTTTTAGACATTCAAAAATTAATTCATCGTCGCAGGTGACATATAAGTATGTTATTTGCCAAATACTGTTCCACAACTTGCTGCTCGAGTTAATTTTTCCGGTATAACGGCTCGCCTCCGGCTCTCCGTTATTACCGGAAAAATTACCTCTCGCAGCAAGATATGGAACGGTATTTGGCAAATAACATATACATATACGTACACGTACATTGTAAATGGGAAATTAATGTTAGGAATTCAGTACAAAGTCGACTTGAATCTTTGAGTTTGACTAGTTTCAAACCTGAGTGGGCTTTTTCAACAATTTTGAATGAAATTGAATGGAACTGTAATATAATGGGAATTATCACAAATTACAGGAACAGAACGTCAAGGCTTATAACTTTGAAGTGAGAGAAATCATTGTAAACTATATATTAACAGAAAAATAAAGCCAAAAATTTAGGTTTATTGAAAGAAGAAAAAATAGTTCAGAAGTTGTGATGGAAAAATAAAGCCAAAACCATAAATTTATTTTAAAAAAGAGGAAGTAGTCACAAAATTTAAGATTGAAAAATAAAGCCCCTAAAACATAGGTTATTGAAAAAAAAATTAAAATGGCTGCAAAGTTTGAGATTGAAAAATGAGTCAAAAAATATGTTTATTCAATTTATGGAAGTTGAAGTGAGTTTAATATATTCATATAAGCCAGAAGGTAGGTTTACTTTACGTTTAACAGGTATTCATTTATATCTGTGATGTGGAAAGAAATCAATATTTGCAAGATATACGATGAAAATATTGGTTGCGTTGACATTGTGAATGTGATGAAAATGTGAATAAGGAGATGGTACCAGTACATTACTCATACATAGAGATGTTGAAAGTACTAGGTGAAAACTTCAGCTTTCAGTTTACATCAATCTGATTAAAATCCGATGTAGTGTACATGGTGGAATTTGTTTTTGGCTGTTACGTTTACTGTCGCTTGTTCTTTTGTTGATGCTCATTACATAAATCTGACACAATACCATACGGTATCCCAAGCTACACAAGAGTGCTGAGTGAATTCACTCAGTGAATGAAAATATGTAATGTGCTGAAACATACCAATACAGTACTTCAGAGTGCTCTGTTCAAAAAGAGCTCTTGAGCACACAGCCCAGACAATGATGTTATCGTTATTGTTTGGTGGTTCTTTTTCTTTCAATTTTGAATGTTGAGTGTTATATATTATAAGACGGATTCTGGTTGGCTACTCATAAGTACGAGATTGGGTTGAAGAAAACCTATGGTATTGTGTCAGATGTATGTAACGAGCGCTCACAAAAAACAAACAACAGTAAATGCAACAACCAAAAAGAAATCGTGCCGTGTACACTACATCGGATTTTAATCAGATTAGGTCTCCATTTACTATGTAGTAGATTTCACAAGTTGGTGATAACTGTGCCTATGGTTTGTGTACATGTATATATACAGTGTACATAATCAAGATAGTGTAAATACTGGAAATCCCCCAAAAATGTACACTGCAAGGTCATGGAAGTTATCAGAAATGCCACCCTACTGTGAGTACAATTAAACCAATGTCCATTCAATAGCTTATATCAACATGACATGTACATTGAAATTTCTACTAACAGAGTCAAAAAAAATTTATGCTAGCAAACTACAAAAACTTTTGCTGATGTCTCATCAGCGTCATCAGGAGGTTATTACTGTCTGATATAAGCCCTCAACGATCATCGTCGATGCATATGAGAGATCTGCAAAAATGGGGGATTCACTTCTAGAAATTTTTTTTTGACTTTGAGTCAAACTTAGAGTAGAAATTTTTAATTTGATCCTATGATGCCAGCCTCCATAAACTTTCATTCTTGTAAGTGTACAAATTGTGTTGTCATGGAAAGACAACCTAGATCTCTCGGGTACAAACCTTTGATCCTATTAACTTGAGTCTTCTTTTTCACACAGAAAGTCTTGTAATTATCCAGAAAATCAATTACTTCCCATAAATTTGACCTATTGATTGATGCAAATAGAGAATTTGACCTAGAAATCATGATTACCATGTCTTTGAATGCTAATGGTTCTACATGATAGAGCTCACATGTACATGTACTGGGATTTTATTTAAAAGTCGATGAAATGTATTCACATTTCTTGCATAGGTTACTAAATTTTCACAAGCAAAATACAGGCATTCTCGCAAACCAGAGTTATTATTTCTACCACTATACATGAGGCTCGTTAAGAACGTTGCTGTAAAACAGGCGGCGGTTTGTGACGATGAATAAAGGTAGAATTTACCGTCAGCAATATGTAACCTGATTGATTTCCCCAAACCCAAATTTTTGTGTAAAAAAATTTTTCACAGCAACTTTTTGTACACAGACATACATGTACAAATGTTCTGTAAACATGGACATTTTTACTTAAGATTTACTTTCACTTTTTATGCTGGAAAACAAACATGCAAAATTAAGTAGCGACTAAAATGTCTTCTTGTAGTGTACATGAACATACAATGTACACATGTAATATACCAGTCTGATAATTAGTGAAAATAAATAGTGACTAAAATGTCTTATTGTACAATGTACCAGTCTGGTAATTTAAGTGAAAATTAGTCTTTTAGTACTAGCTGAAAACTGCAAAGTGGCATAATTTTCTAGTTTTTTGGTGAAAATATTAGGTTTACAATATACCGTACACCCACTTGAGTCTACAGATTTTTATTCAGGTTTTGGACTTTGTGATAATATTCCATTATATTTCACACTCGCAATCATGCCGTTGTGGAATGATCAAAGCTTTTCACAAGTCATTCTACAGTCTATCCAGGACCTGGAGCTAAAGCATTTGCAACTTGATGCAAGTAATTGCCCGCAACTGCTTGAGTCTGTGGGAGTAATCATCCCCGACTGCTCAGCCGACTCTTAGCATTGACTGAATTCTGAAACTTACTACAGCATCTGATGAATATAAAATATGTGGTCAATATATCATTTCTACATTTCGTTGAATTATTAAAAGTCCATCGCGTGGATGAAAAAGATAGCTTTTTACAGGCATGAATTATTAAAATGTTTATAGCTGACACACACTCTACAAACCATTGATATGTGGAATTCAGCTCGCTTTTAATCAAGTCATCACAAAAGTAAACATCAAGTGTTTTATTTTCCATCAGGGCTGAATATTGAAGTCTCAGCATTTTTTAAGTTAGACTCAATTCACTGGAGACTTGATTGATGTTTTTCCAAATTGGATTTTATACAAATATGAACATATCTTCAGATTATAGTTTATGTACTTTGGTCTTGTACAAGATTAAATGTATGTAATAACAACTTATATATTAGTCCCTGGGGCTGAAATTGATTATTAGAGAATTTTAAACAAACTTTTTCACAGCTATTTTGAATAGATGTTTCGATTAATGCATAATTGAAAGAATTTAATAGACTCCATACTAATTTATAATGAAAAGTTTCATTAGTTTTCCCAGGGGCCGGTGTTCACGAGTATTAAAACATTCATAACATTTTTATAATCTTTTCACAGCTATTTGGAATTACTGTAAGGCATATAAAAAAAAATATTGTGTGGTTCCGATTACATTGAATTTCGATTTTAGAATAGGTGGGGTAGGTAGATTTTTTAATTTTTTTTTCATATGTGTGTGTCTAGCTCAGTTAGTTATGTTTTCTGTTGTTTTCCATATAGTCTCTGTGTTATTGGTTTCTTCTCATCAGATGTACAGCCATTACAGATTGAAAGAACAGTTTTATATTGTCTTTTTAAGTTGATTTCAGTTTCCGCATCCACTATTTCTTGCGAGACTTCAAGATTTTCATGGTTTTATTATTTTTTTATTGAATACATAAAAAAAAATTTAGGTTCGGTGTGAAAAACTACATGGCATAGGGTAACCGGAACCAAACAACTTTTTTTATTAGGCCTAATGAATGGAAAAGAATTTTGCTTAATCAATAGCCACACAAATGTTCCTTCGGAATAAGAAGGCATGTAGATATTAATAATTTTTTTGATTAATGCTTGATTTTAATTACACTGTTTTATTTTGTTCATTCCGTGTTTTCTTAAGGATCTGATTCCACCTATCTTGTAACAAGACCATGAAACACATTTTGTAATAAAATTATGGAAAAGCGAGCATACATGATACTGATAGGACAATCAGCTAAATATTACATTTTGTAATTAATTGTTACAGTACACAGAAACCAAGTCAATAAGCAATGTTTCCCTGCATGCATTATTTTCGTCTTAAGCAATATTTTCCAATAACTTTGAGCTGTTTTAGAGTATTTCCTGTGTGGACTATTTTCCTCTTTAAATAAACAATATTTTCAATTAACTTTCAGCTGTCCTCTTTCAACAATGGATAACACTCTCTATGGATAGATACCTAATGTGTCATTTTAGCCATAGATCCTAAACGGTCTATGTTATAACCCTGACATAAACAAGTAAGAGTGTTTTCACGCTACTATAGCAATGACCTGGCATGACCTGACATAGTCAGGGTTAATCAATGGTCAAAATACAATGTACTTCATGCAAGCCAAGTTGAACGTATTCAAACAAAAAAAATATGGATATATGCCCCGATTGTTTTATTTCACGTCAGTACACACATCAGTTATAGTTGTGTGGTGCTTGAATATGATATTAAAACGTTTAAGGTTGCCATTAATATTTTATTACTTTTTCATAGCTTATGCAGGTATAATTACACCTATATCATTTTTGACTATTTGTCTTCGTTCAGATAAAAAATACTCCTGAGCTAAAGGGTCTTGTCACTACTTACTCATCTTTGACTCATACATGTACCGACAAGACCCCTTATGTCACTTGTTTTTCCCTTTGTTGAATGAATAGAAATTTTAGTGGAATAATATCTATACTGTTCTCTGTGTGTACTACATGTACTTGTACTGTCTGGCGTGTCTATCAGAAAACCAACAATTATGTACCATGCACAAGTCAAGTTGAACAAAAAATACTACAGAGATTTGTATTACATTCCATCATTTGATAAAAACAGTTTTATGGCCACTTTACATAGTAGTACAATTCACAAACAAATGGTCAGTTCACCTGGCATTTCATGTACACATAAAGAAGCCATAAAACTGTTCATGGAAGTAATACAAGTCTCTGCTGTTCCAATATGCTGTGCCAAGTGTTATTAATCCAATTAATTTGTTTACTTTGCCTGTTTGTATCAGGTCCCATTCATCCACAGTCTGATGTCAACAGTTGTACTTGTCAATGTTCTCAAGATTATCATGTTTAATTAATTAATTATCATAATAGCAATAAAAGAAACATGTTAGGGTTTGTAAATCGTTAATATATGACTGTCCTTACCTGCCCTTGTCTTGGAAGTATTCAGTTATTTTTTTAATTAAATATGTATCAAGTACTGGCAATTTAATTAAATTTTTGGAACAGTAATAAATTATTGATTCTAGTACATTTATAATACATGATGATAGTTTGCCATTGACCTGAAAGTTTTTTGTAATTAAATATTTTAATACTTTCAATTTCAAGGTGACAACGTTTGATTAAATATTATAAAATAAATAATAAATGGATGTCTGCATGAATGAATTAATAAAGTGCTTTATTCATAGTAAAATTTAGATATACAGTCAGGTGGTTACCTACTATATACATGTATCTTGTTTTGATGTCCTTTGTTAAAGAATATTGATTTGAAATGTTGGATTGAATTTTTTATCAGGACTGTTCTACTCATTACTTTTGTATTCTAATAAATTAATTTACATTTACTGATATCTAAAGATAATGCAGTAAGTGTTCTTAGGCCAAATAAAAAAAGTTGTTTGGTTCCGGTCACCCGAGCCCACCTATTTTTTCAAGCCAACCCTAAATTTTTTTTTACGTATTCGAGAAAAATAATAATGAAATCGCGAAAACCGCGAAGTCTCGCAAGAAATAGTGGATGCAGAAACTGACATCAACTTAAAAATACAATATAAAACTATTCTTCCAATCTGTAATGACTGTACATCTGATAGAAAGAAATAAACAACACAGAGACCATTTGGAAAACAATGGAAAACCTGAACTAGACACTCACAGATGAAAAAAAAATATAATAAAATAAAATAAAAAATCTACCTACCACACCTATTTTAAAATTGAATGTAATCAGAACCACACAATTGTTGTTTACGCGTTATCAAACCATTGACCCGGAAATGTTTGTTTTCTTAATTAACATGATTAATGTTATCAATTTCAAGGTGATAAATTTTGATTAAATAAATTAACTGAGTTGTAAATATTTCTAAGTATTGTCAAGTTCAATATGATATTAATGGTAAAAGGTAAGTATAACAGCCAATGCAGGAAATAAAGACATTTTGTAAACATATGACTCAGGATGTGGAAGTGGTTATTAAAGTGGCCATATTTAAAAGAGTAGGTGTTTAATAATTTATTTTAAATTTTAATTTATAAAATAACTTCATGGCTTCCTACTTGAAAAATTAGTATGAATAAAAATCATTGTCCCTGTCTATCACTGATATTGTGTTATTACTTTTTGAATGGACAGGTTTTAATATTTTCAATTTCATGGCGATCAAATCTGTCAAGTGGAACATTTTGAATAATCTATTTGTTGCTAGGAAACTAACGTCAGTACAAGTTCAATTTTGCCACCTTATTTGCAGGAGATGAAGGCCTGAATATATTTTGCTAATTAAACCTATTCAGGGTAAAAGCTTGAGTGTTGTTTTGAAATGTCTAAATTGTGAAATATTGAACAAATGCTTTTAATATATATTGAATATTACTAATTTATAGACAACACTCGATAAGTAGGTCCAGTCTTTATGGGTAAGTCTTGTCACCCTATTAGGTATTCTGCAAACTCTACTTTCATTTGAACTGTATATTTGTAGTTCAAATTGTAAAATATTGAACTGATGCATTTAATAAATATTGAAAATGACTAATTTATGACCATCACTGGATAAGTAGGTCAAGTTCTTGTGTGTATTAAAGTCATGTCACACTATCAAGTACTCTAATGGGCAAACACTTTACTTTCATTTGCACTGTATATTTGTTGTTCAAATTGTGAAATATTGAACAGATGCATTTTATAAAAAGTAACAATTATTAATTTATAAATGACAATGCAGTAAGTAGGTCAAGTTCTAAGTCGTGTCACCCTATCGGATACTCTAATGGCTAAACACTTTACTTTCATTTGCACTGTATATTCTAATTATGAAATATTGGAACAGATACGTTTAATAAAAAGTAGCAATTATTGATTTATAAATGGACCATACTTGATAAGTAGGTCAAGTTCTTGTGTGTTTAAAGTCATGTCAACCTACAATGTATCAAGTACTCTAGAGGATATTAAAGACTTTACTTTCCTTTTGTGAAATATATTGAACAGATGTCTTTTTATAGAAAGAGAAAATTATTAATTTATAAATGGAGAATAGCTGATATTCAGGTCAGGTTACTAGAATGGGTAAATGCTTTACTTTCAGTTTGAATTGCATATTTCTAAGATATTGGAAAAATGACTGTCAATGAAAAGTGAAACTTATTGATTTATAAATGGACAAAAGTTCATATGTACAATAATGTAGGTATATATAGTATATAGTGTATATATATACAGTATATACACAGTATATAGTGTGTGTGTATATATATATGTACTGTGTATATATATATGTATATGTAAAATGTCTATGCTGGAGTAAACAGTGCTCCATACATATGTAGAGCGGTGTAAATAATACAGTACCAAGCAAGATACATGTACACAGGAGCCTATGTATCTTGCTTGATACTGTGTTATATCATTCTGATGTGAAAAAGATTGACCCAATTTCCTCACCCCATCCATTGAATGGATTGATAACCACCATCCCATGAATTGATTATACCACACAAAAGCCAACTTGAATACAAAATGTAGGTTCAAAATATGGGATACACACGTCACAACGACACACGTCCTTGTCATATGTTCAACAGTCTACATGTACAGTAATATGAGTCAAAACATTCAACATTTTCTCTGCCCAGTTTTCATGAATTTAACATGCTTGCTTAGGTAAATTATTCCGTTAGATATTTCTTCATTCAGCTGGAAAATATGCATAACCTAGGGGGTTTTAATCAATTTGCGTCTTCAACTTAAAGTGACAAGACTCCTTAGGTCACTTGTACTTTTCCTTGGCTGAACAGAGCAAGAATATTGGGGCTTCAAATATTGTCAATAGATGTATGACAGACCACATTGCAAATGACAAAAGGTTATAAATAACACTGATATATATCGCAAACTGTAGGACCAATACATCATACTGTGTGATGACATAGCTAGGATACTAGTAGTATGTACATTATCATAACTTTAGATGTATGGCATGCATGACAGATGTACAGTCATGTATGGAATGAAATCGCATAACCTTGGAATATCAAATGTTGTCTATACATGTATGTTCACAGGAATAAAATATAAAATCACAACTTATGTTGGTATGAATGTCATACATGTATATGATCAAAGTACACTGAAAGACTTATACATGCACATATAAAAATTATGGATTATGTGAGTCAGTGACATTAGCTATACCTTGTGTAAAAGGCTTCAGTTGTTTTGGTTTATTGAGAGAGTTACTTCTGAAATATAGCCAGTGTATTGATAGTCCCTATATTTTTTCTTTGATCAGCATAGCAAAGTACATGTAATCTACATTGTAAGAGGCCACTTCTAAGTTCTACATGTAGTTGCAAAATGTGTAGAACATACAATACATGTATGTGTGCTGGAGTCAGGAAAATTTGCGCTTCAACAGCCATGTTAGTGTTTAGGTGTAGTACCCTCACCAGTATGACATTGAACTTCATTAGATCACGTCGTCGGATACTGTCATTGCGGCTTGTTGATACTTAGATACATAGTGTACAGTGTGAACAGATCTATTATAGAACATGCCAGATGACTACAAATGCATTCACTCAGTGTTTCCGCTATTATTTGCGCACTACTTGTGCAAGGTCTCCATCTGCTCTCACAGTCAAATTTCATGTTTTATGCAACTTTACATCATCAATCAATCAAGAAATAAAATGTAAAGGTAAAATGTGTTAGCCTCATATTCAAAACAAACGTATGATTTTGCTTCCTTGGCTGCGTAAGCGCAGTCACCATGTCACAATTCCAATTTTTCTTCTTCTCCTTAAGTTGCTTTGAGTCTCAAAAAACCATAGAACAACCAGAGTATATATTCCATGTTTTTTGTTGAACCTGGCTCATGCATGGTATAATACACAATGTATAAAATTAATGTATATGTCATATAGCTGTTACGCTGCATGGAACAGCTAGTGTCAATTTCAAGACTTTATCTTGTGTTGTTTATAAACTTATACACAGGAGAATTATACCAAATTAATATAGTGACATGTTCTGTACAGTGTGACTTGATGTTCTGTACAGTACCTGTATCTGGTCCACTCCTTACAAAATGTAACAGTATGTAACTTGTTCTATACAACCCATGAAAAAAACACCAGTGCATTTGCTTGTCAATGAATGAAGTGACCTAAGGAAAGACTTCATGCAAAGACAAAATTACATGTGTATGTAAAAACAACAATTCAACTGATACAAAAACAGCAGGTGCCTGTGATGTATGTTTACGCAATTTATCAGTTTGTTTATATTTGTGGAAGTTATAATGTAACAGGACAGTGGTACACAATCTTATAATATGTAACATAATGTTGGGTTTTATCAATATATATCAAACATATCAAACAGAGTCATGGGGTCCTGGCTCCTGTGGTGTTTTATGCATTGATAAGTTACCAGCACTATGCATTGCATGACTTTGCATGAACCTTGCCTTGTTCCTGCCTACATGTACTTCATGGCACAAGCAAGTAAACACATCGGTATTGTTTTGCAGGTTGTACATTTTGTACATGTTGCTGTTCCATAACAGTTTAATATGACTGGTTCCATATGTGTTACCCTGCCTGTTCAGTCCATAACTAGTTCTATGCAGTGTGCTGCTTGATGCAATCACTCACCATCATGTTTCCCAGTAAAGTGCTGACTAGAATATAACCCAATTATACTATTGAGGTAATCTTTGATCACATGGGAAATGATTGCTGACACAACTAACTGTGATTTCCATTCTGACATGGGTGTTGGAATGACGACATGGGTGTTGGAATGACGACATGGGTGTTGAAATCATCATGCACTCTCAATGCTATAAATCATCATTTGAAACTAAATTTTGCTGGTCATTATTTGTTCGTCAAATTTGAACCCCAAAATATGAGTAGTTGTAACTTTAATGCAGACTTTACAGTAGGCTAGGGAGTCAGGTTATGGTTAAGGTGGCTACAAGAATAGGGTTAGACCTTCTAAGCTAGTTCTGATTTGTAAAATAAAATTGATCATGACTTGCTGCAGTTTTATATTAATTTCGTTCCCCAAATTATCCCCCCAAACTCTTACAAAATGTGAGAAATTGCAGCCTCTGTCATTTAATATTTACACCTATGGTCTTCCATTCCTTTTGATGGCAACATTTTTTCAGTAATTATAGTTAAAACACATACCTGAATTAAAAAATTTAATTGCGCTCTTGAAAATTTTTTTTTTAATCTAGAAAGTATTGTGAATGACTTTTATCGTCCAGCTGTTACAATTGTTGCAATAAAATTTTTTATAGTAGTTATTAAGTCACACATTTTATTCCTATTTTCTCATCTCTCGGTGCATTAACGTATTATAAAAAGCAATTGAGACAGCTTTGTTGATATAAGGGTAATCTTCTTTGACCTATCACTAATTCCTTTGTAATCATATTATTTGTCAGGTGTTGTGAAATTGCAGGTTTTGTCTATTATTTGAAAAGGCTACATTGTAACATTCATTCAGGACAAAATGAAAAAAACTTATGGAATCCACTATTGATAAACTGAAAGCCATTAAATACGATGATTATTAAAAATGACTTCGGTATTATAAACATGTTTTTTTTCATTCCATTCTTGAATGACAGGTATGTTGTCCTTGTGCGGAATGTTTTCACAATGGAAATAATCTCTGAATTTATAGTCTGTGGTTTCCAAAGCTGGATAAAATTTATGTGGTCCATCTCCGTTTGTGATGAGTTAAAGCTTACTATATATTGTATGGTTAAAATGTAAAGTGTATATATTTCAGTAACTGGAGAAGTTAAATCAACAAAGTGTATGTACATTAATATGTACATTATGTAAATGTCTCCTTGAATATTTGTCAAGATTAGTGATGTGTTCTGCCAATGCACTTTACAAATAGTGAACTGTGTTACATGTTACACATATTGTGTTCATTTTAACTCCTCAGTACATGAGAAAAAGTGAAATGTACATTTACAATGTATGAAGTGTATATATATTTCAATAACAGGAGAAGTTAAATCAACAAAGTGTAGTTTGTCACAAAGTGTGTTCTGCCAATGTACTTTACAAATAGTGAACTAGCTGTGTTACGTCATGTTCCATTATTCATGTCATGTTCATTTTATGCCTCAGAACATGAGAAAAAGTGAGATGTATGTCATGTACTATACACATACAATTGGATGTTATGTATTTCTTAAAGTTATAACATATACATTGTATGTACCAGAGATTACTTGCACTGGTGCGAGCTAGTGCATGCTTGAATTTGTACTGCATGCAAATGATATGCAAATGAGGATGTGATCTTTCCTTCTATCCAAGAGCATCTGATTGCAGTCACTGTGTCATTTTTACGGAATTTTGTTGTTTCAGATAAAAGCGTGATGTGCCAAATATTTCTCAAAAGGTATTCATTCTTTGTTGAAGTGATGTACCATAATGTACATTTACTGGTACAAGTTCAGCAACCTTTATATAGAGAAGAGGTACCTGTACATTTGTACAATGTACATGTATATCGTATATGTCAAAAAATGAGGAATTGAACATGTGTATGTATGCATATTGTATATAATTAATATGCAAATGTCAAATTAAAGGTTTACTACTAGTCAATAAGTGAAGTGTGAAATTGTCTAGACGTTTCAAAATTGAAATAAGTATGATGAACATACGTACATGTATACTAAAAAGTAGTTACTTATAGCACATGTACAGAATATAGTTGAAGGTTTCTGACGAAGTGAACATTTGGACTAACATTGCAGCTCTGCACATACAAATGTACCATTCTTCATTGCTAACAAATTACAGGCTAACTGTATATATTTACATCATCACCATGTGTCAGCAATGGGAAAGGTTGATGCCAGCGCCAGCCCACTTTTAATCTAGATGCTATTTCTGATATCAAATTTCAAGATCTCTCTGTACGTCTATAACTCAATGAGGTTCTGAGATGATTCGATACCACCGTGACCGATAGCATCTACATCTATATATTGTACATATAGACTAGCCCACAGTTAGCACCAGTCCAATCCAGTGTTATAGCTAAAATGATGTAGGCTTGGTGTTTTACTCATTGGACATTACAGCTAAAATGATGTAGGCTTGGTGTTTTACTCGTGGGATATTACAGCTAAAATGGTGTAGGCTTGGTGTTTCACTCATGGGACATTACAGCTAAAATGATGTAGGCTTGGTGTTTTACTCATGGGATATTACAGCTAAAATGGTGTAGGCTTGGTGTTTCACTCATGGGACTTACATTACAGCTAAAATGATGTAGGCTTGGTGTTTGACTCATACATGTATGGGACATTACAGCTAAAATGATGTAGGCTTGGTGTTTGACTCGTGGGACATTACAGCTAAAATGATGTAGGCTTGGTGTTTCACTCATGGGACATTACAGCTAAAATGATGTAGGCTTGGTGTTTCACTCATGGGACATTACAGCTAAAATGATGTAGGCTTGGTGTTTCACTCATGGGACATTACAGCTAAAATGATGTAGGCTTGGTGTTTCACTTATGGGACATTAAGTTTTTGACACAAAGATAGACATACATGTACATAAATGTATTTCATCTCTAGACTAACAATAATAGAGAGACAATAAACACAGCAGGATCTGCCAGACAGCTGTTTTTATAATCTAAATTTTAATCCTAATGTCAAATCTGAACGAGGATTTGGATTATGTTAAAATACTGTAACAGTTACTGTATAATTTCACCTGGGAGCTACATGTATAACCCATAACACCAAAGTAAAGCATTTTCTGTATGTACCACAATCGTTTATATCATCCGTATCAAGTACAACCCATAACACCAAAGCAAAGCATTTTCTGTATGTAGCACAATCGTTTATATCATCCGTATCAAGTACAACCCATAACACCAAAGTAAAGCATTTTCTGTATGTACCACAATCGTATATAGCATCCATATCAAGTACAACCCATAACACCAAAGTAAAGTGTTTTCTGTATGTACCACAATCATTTATAGCATCCATATCAAGTACAACCCATAACACCAATTTAAAGTAAAGTGTTTTCTGTATGTACCACAATCATTTATAGCACCCATATCAAGTGTAAAAGTATACTGTTTCATTTACTAATTGACCACATTACAAAGGAAACATGCTGGGCTTATAAATAAACCAACTGAAATAGTACCGGTATACTTTTACACTTGATATGAATGCTATAAACATTTGTAGCGCATAGAGAAAGTGCTTCACTTCAGTGTTTCTAGTTGTATATTAGTCTGGATGCAAACGTAAGTGGAGGTGTAAATCATAACGATACCGTATAGGAACTAGACTACATGTACCTAAGTGAGAAGCTATCAAAAACTCAGTCTTACTGTAATGAAAAAAGGTCTTGTGATATATCGCTTGTGACCTAATGTTAATACGACAGGGAAATACGTGTAATTTGTGCAAACCGCAGAAAATAAGCTTGGGGATTTCCTTGAAGATGTTCATCAGGCTGGAAGAAAGACAGTCTAATGAAAAAGTCTGATAAAACACCCAAGGAATGTAATGAAATACTGCAAAGTCGTAAAAATAACCTACATGTAGCAATTTGACAATGGTATCAAGAAGAAATCAGTCCCAGGAAATGACACTTTTGTTTGTGCTATTAAAATTTTTATGGATACACAAAATTTTGATTACGTTTGACGTAAAAATACATGTAGTCGTGAAAGTAAAGTTTGTTGGAGTGTGAATAGATTAGATTTTCAGTCTGTGAACATTATTCTAAAAATGTAATTATTTTGGACACAAATGTGGGCTGGAAAATGTGTAGTCAAGAGTGAATTATGCACATGGAACGGTTTTCAGTTTGTGCACGTAACAAAAATTCAATCATTTTTTTGACACAAATATGGTCGGGAAAGTCTGTGCAGTGAGTTGTGATTGATGTAAATGGAAATAATGCTTTTCGATAAATCTTTATCGTGCAACATATCAGAATAGTGTAATCCATTCCTGTCAAATATGTCATGTTGTGTGCCAGCTCAATTTGAAAGTTGAATGATTCAGAAATCTGCTTCACTGCTAAGTGAGTACATCTGGCAAAAAGTAGAAAATTTAAGTAAAGTGTTTTTTACGTCCATATGTGTCAGAAATAATTGAACTTTTTGTTATATACACAAACTGAAAATCATTCCATTTGCATCATTCACACTCCCAACTCATTTATTTGAAGTTACGACAACGTTTAGACTAAATGATATATTTTGCTATTTGAATCGTGCTTTGTAGAGTTAGATTGATTTACTGCTCTGCACATTAATATGCAAAGTATATATGCAAAGTAGGACATTTGCATAAATTTAATTTGCATATTTGACTATAATAGTTACATATTGAGATCCTACAAATCAGGATATGGTGTAAATCTCATTTCTGATAAATAACAAATCCAATGTTCTGTCGAAAGTATAACTTTAGAGTTCTTTTATGTGTTATTCAACTTCTTTTTAAAAAAATGCTGAAAGCACAGAATATTGCGAGAAACTCTTGAGTAAGAGATGTACATTACATGTACATGTACTGTGATGCAAATGAATACTATAGAAACTTGAAATTTAGCGTGGTTGACATGTTCCATTTGTCCTAACACATCTAAAAATTGTACATACTTAGGTAAAAGCAGTGAAAATTTAAAAAAAAATCTAGAATAAAATATGAAAGTGTGTACACAGTGATGCAAATAGAATAATCAAATTACATTAAAGTCAGCATGATATGAAGAAAAGGTTAAAGGTGTTGACACCTGAAGTGAGATATTTTCACAAGGAATGGTTTAAAGTGAAATAGAATCAATTGACACTTATGCATCAGTCAGAGACAGAGTGTCTCCTTTAAGTGCATTTGTAGAGGGTCTTCATATTCTTTGACAAGGAGATTTGCTGACACTATATCGTGAAGATTAACTGACCTTATGATATGTATTTCATTTCAAGACGGTCCCCTTTGTAAAAGTTAATGGATAGATGGAATCAATGATAACCATTATTGATAAAGCGGTATAATGTACAAAATCACTAATACTTGTTCTTGCATTTTTCCGTTGTCATATTTTAGTGAGTTTTATTTTCATGGTTGGACGATTATTTGTACTACTAAGTGCAAATGTGGTCAGGAGTATATGAATGATTGAATGTAATGTATTTAGTGTAAGGAATGCTTTTAGGAAATAGTATGACTTTAATACACAAGTGAAAAAAAAAAAGTTTGAAAAAAATATCTAAATTTAGCAAACTAATATGATTTGTATTAATTTTGTATATTTTATGTAACTGTCAAATGTGCATTTTTTTTTGGGAGTAATTAATTCTCCATTAAACTAAAGCCAGTTGTCTTTTTAAAGTCATTTTAAGGAATACCATGTTACAGATAGGTTAGCATTATAATCACGCTGCATGTAAACCTACATTGTATTTAGTAAACTTCTTTCAGAGAGGGTGCAACTTAAAGCAATTATTTATAAACGTACTTCGCAATACATGTTTTCCAATTTACATACAAGTTGACTGAATTTTTTCATTAAAATGTATTAACAAATGTGAAAATGCAACTTTAAATTATATAAAAATAAATCAAGGGATGGGACCAGGGGTAGGAAGTGTGTATGTTAATGAAGTGATTGAAGAATACACTTTCTTACTACTAAAATGTAAATGCTTTTGGTCACAAATTTTTTTACATTGTTCATTTTGTACATGTACATGTGTCAGTGTATAGGCCTGTTGAAATGTACGTTGTCAGCACTACATACCTGCGTAATTGCATAATTTATCAATTAAGGACTGGTGCACAAATGCTAATGCCTTGACAAGGTCATTCAGGTCAGCAAAACATATTGTAATAATAACTTGTATTCCAAATATATAACCTATCGTAATATTAGATGGGTACCTGTAAAATAAAGTTCACCTGGTCTGGTCAGTGGGGCTTTTAACGTGCCATATGCTGTGTTATTATTACTGGCTATGATGCTATAGAACCGTAGCTGTATACGTGTCTACGTATTTGAGGTTTCTTTTATTTCAAAACAAAAAGGAAAGGGATACAGAAAAAGGCGAGGGGGGGGGGGTACAAGAAATACACAAAAAAATACACAAAAAAATACACACAAAAAATCCTCATATAATAACATCATGGATTTCAATACCAGTTGTGCTACAACACCATTGGCATAATTTATCTATCTTTTCAAACCATCTCATCATTGTTAAAGTATCATGATGAGAAATATAAAATAAAAAGGAGCATCCCAATACATGTACATTGTAGATTTAGATGTTATTCCCAATATTTCGCTTTGTTCAGTCAAGGAAAATACAAGTGACTTTAAGGGCCCTTGCGTCGCTAGACTCGTAGTGACAACCCTTAGGTCACGACTATTTTCCAGCTGAATGAAAAAATAGGAGAATACCAGTACTAGTAATTAATATAAAAGAATAAGTGGGGAAAGTAATGGCAATTATGAACGTTTTGACTCATATTTCGAACACAGCGGAACCAGTGATATAGACATGCGTTGTTGTGACATAGAATGACGAGAGTATATATTCCATATTTTTTGTTGAACTTGCCTGACACACGGTATAATTATATGCATGTATGAATATACATATATATACACCGTATCAACCCTGTTTCCACTGTATCTTTATGTCAAATGAAATGAACCTTGGGATATTCCCAAAGATCAGTGCTTGTCAATGATCATTGATAACCCTTTTATTTCTGTGTAAATCTTTTTGTAATCCAGCAATAGTCATCGTACAGATCAAACCAAGCACACTTTGACTTTATCTGCAATTAATAATTGAAAGGAAGATACTAGTAATTCCCCTTTGTGGTCAGGTACATTTATCAATGTCACAACTATGGATGAGAGTGTCATTTTGTAGCAAATAGTGTCAATGAATACATTGAATCTCTTGGAATTGAGAACACTGAGAGCTGGAATTGCTAATTTGCATACAAGTGGGATTACTCATGGAATGAGCTTAAAAAAATTAAAACTGCAGTAATGCTCAGTACCCAGATGTACAATGTACTAATATAATAGCATTTCATGTTAAAGGGTTAAAAAAGAACTACCCTAGAAGGTCGGTTTATTCTTGTGTGTGTCTGTAGTAATGCCTCTTTAATGTGTGGACTGAAAGTAATGGTGTCTACCAAGAATTCAAATGATTGTTATCTACATGAATTAATTTAGTTGCGTAGAGTCATGCCTAGACTGTAAGGTATGGCGTGTCGTTCCACCCTCACTAGCCCATCACAGCGTACATGTACCTAGACATGCCTAGACTGTAAGGTATGGCGTGTCGTTCCACCCTCACTAGCCCATCACAGTGTACATGTACCTAGACATGCCTAATTGGTAGAATTGTATTCTCTGGTGATGACATCACAGTCACAAAGAGATTAGGATAAATGTGATGTCATCACTAGGAGCTTTTCCCATAAACCCTTGCAGGAAATCTCCCAAAGGGCTGAACACATGTCAAGTGCAGTAGGGTATCTTTACAAGATTTCAAAATTGGGTAAATTGATTACCAAGGTACTTATAATGTTATCACCTAAAATTATTTGTAATATTGACAGCAGTAATAAATAAATACAAGTGTACTTATAATTGAAATCAGAAATTAGTCTGACTGGACTTTTCCTTTAATATGTAACTGTACCTGTGTCAAACTGTACAGTCAAGTATATCATGTTGAATATTATTTTCAGCATTGTCCAAAGTTGCTAGAGAAAGTTACAAGTGATCATGAGGAGAATGGATTTTTTTAGATCACTGTTACAAAACACTGTATTTCCACTACAAGCCAGCTGGGTACATTTGTAACACATGTTATGATTCTGTGAATTTCAAGCAGTGAAGAATAATTATACATAAATGTATGGTGCAATTTGCGTTGTTCATGCACTGTACGTGCAGTGTTCATGCAATTTCCTTGTGCTGTTCATGCACTGTACATGTACATATAGTGTTCATGCACTGTACATGCACTGTACATGCGCTGTTCATGCACTGTACATGCACTATTCATGCACTGTACATGCATTGTTCATGCACTGTACATGCATTGTTCATGCACTGTACATGTACATATAGTGTTCATGCACTGTACATGCACTGTACATGCGCTGTACATACAGTGTTCATGCACTGTACATGCACTGTACATGCATTGTTCATGCACTGTACATGCATTGTTCATGCACTGTACATGCATTGTTCATGCACTATTCATGCACTGTACATGCATTGTTCATGCACTGTACATGCATTGTTCATGCACTGTACATGCACTGTACATGCACTATTCATGCACTATACATGCATTGTTCATGCTTCCAAGAATTAATACTATAATAGGATGTACAATAGAATAATGAAATCATTGAATGTGTAATCAAGGTCTGTAGTAAATGAAGTGAAATATTACATTCATTTTTAACTGACTGTTCCAAAGTATTACTTTCCTACAAAAGCAGTCTTAGTACAGTAAATCGTGTTACTCCGGTTTGCAAATCGCAAAGGTAGAACAGTTTAAATGGGTTGCTTCGGAAACCTTGTCACTTACTATTACCATGGACATCACTCTATATGAATTAAGGTGCTTGATTAGTTCGCTGTGAAGATGATTAGGGTTGTAGATGATATGGTCGGAAACCTTGAAGTGTGAGTTTGATTGATGAACAGTTCCATTCAATCACCAACTAGTTATTTATAGTTTAATTGTGTAGTAATGTTATCACCTTTCCATATTAGGTAATGATGATAAACGAACACATTAATTCTCCTTGAAAATCACACCTACATCGTAATTATCCACCCAGCGTTCTTGATGTCTGGATTCACCACAAATTAAAGGTCATTGTATCTACAAAGTAAGCTTTAAATTGAAGTTCAGGAAAAAAAAATTTTAAAAAATGATTTCATGTGCCATCATCGTTATACAACTGTTGACATCAGACTGTGGATGACCAGAACTTGTTACAAACAGGGAAAGTAAACAAATGAATTGGATTAATAACACTTGGCTCAGCATGTTGAAACAGCAGAGACTTGTATTGTATACCATGGTTTGATGAGAACAGTTTTATGGTCTCTTTATGTGTACATGAAGTGCCAGGGGTACTGGAAATTGTTTGTGACAGTGAACTATTAAGTAAAGTGGCCATAAAACTGTTCTTATCAAATGATTGAATGTAATACATGTCTCTGTATTTCATATTTGCTGTGCCAAGTGTTATTAATCCAATTCAGACGTTTACAATTCCTGTTTGTAACAGGTTCCCTTTGGTCAATGGTCTGATGTCAGCAGTTGTAACATACATGAGCCAACTTGAACAAAAAAAAATATGGAATTATTTCACGACAACTCGCATCAAAGTCATGACTGGTTCTGCTGGGTTTGAAATATGAGTCAAAACATTCAAAATGGTCACTAGTTGCCCCGATTTTTACTCATATTACTGGTGGTGCTATAATTATGTTATTCTCCAATATTTTTCTTCATTCTTCATTCAGCCTGAAAATACTTGTGACAAGGGTTTTGACACTTCTCATTTAATCACTCATAATGACAGAGCACCCTTAGGTGAATATCTATTTCAGATATTTTACACTGAAGGGTATAGGTACTCAGGACTCATGAATATTCAGTGTTCAATCATGAATACATTATTTCTGCTGACTCCCATGATGCATTAGCCCATAGCAAAGGTACCGTATTTATAAAGGCACAAGTTCAACTGATGTTTCCATGAAATCGCAAGTATTTATTATATGTGATGTTACATGTACATCACAAAATGACTCCAGAAACCATAATTTATGAAATTGTCTCAATTTCCTGGAGTGGAATTCCCCTTTAAATCATTCATGTTTGCTGTTACAGTAGTGAGGGTTTACAAATACACAGAACAACAAATCTTTGAGTCTGTCCTTCGCATTGTGTTGCCATTGTGTCAAAAACCACTGACATACATGATGTAGATGCATGCTGTCCTGACAATGACATTGAATGTTCAGTGTATAAGTCCCATATTTTCTGTTTGATTGCATAAAACTTGGCTTGCACATCGTGTATAATACAAATATACATGTATGTATTGCGTGTGAGCACTGTTCATCAGTATTTCAGAGTTCCCATACATTTACAATACAATGTATCTAGACACACACATGGTATTATACAAATTTTATGTACTGTTGTATGTACATTGTTCATCAATATTTTCAGAGTTATCCATGCATGCATTCATGAAATACCAGTACATGTACCTGTTACGTGCACATGGTATGATCGCGAGTACAATATCTTTCATCAGTATTGTTAAGAGTTATCGATGTGTGTGCTCACAGTATACCTGACAATGTACCATTGTACTAATTACATGCACATGCATAGTGATACAAAATATGATGTGTACACCGTTTATCTGAATTTCAGATTTATCCATGCCTGCATTCACGATATACCTGTACCTTTTTCGTCATTATATGTACACTTTTTCATCAATATTTTCAGAGTAACCCATGCATTCACAATCTATAATGTAATACTCTCACCAAGGTCTTGACATTTGTTTAATCTACAGAGAGATCGTTTTGATGGACTGTATAAACACTACTACCCCGAGGTCTTTTTGTATTGCTCTTTCACAGCTCATCCCTCCTGTAGGATTTTCCTTTTTCCTGTTGCTGTATCACTGATTAACTTGATGCATGTCTGAGTAGGACACCCACAACTAGGAATTACTTTCCATGTTTTCCATTAGATAGTGTGAGTCTCTCCGGAGTCACAACCTAATAGATACAGTCTATCAGGAGGATAGTCACCCCATAAACAAACAGAGCAGCTCAATTTCTGTGGTACTTGGAACGCATCTTCACTATCAATCTTAGTTTACGCTGGCCCTTATATCTTCATTAGAATGGGTCTGTGGTTTACACTAAATTACAGAATGAATCACAGCAAAGTGCAGGGAAAAGTACCATCAATTTCAAAGTTAATGTTTGTACAAGAATACAAACTTACTTGGGGCCATTTCAGTAAATCATGATTTTACAAAATGTAGCCTAAGCTGTGTATAGTTATCAGTAACACTTAAAACCATTATAATGATAGTAAGGTTTGTCGTTATCGTGATATTATGATCATTGTTGCTATGACTACCAATGAGTAAATTTTGGTGTAATTTTTGCAGTTTATTTTATGTTTCTGATCTATAGAGTGCAAGTTAATCCTGTTTTGCTCCACTTTTTGTTTTTGTTTGTAGTTTTTATGCACAAACATACAGAGGCATGTATGGTGAAATGCCTATGTGTGTGTGTGTGTGTGTGTGTGTGTGTGTGTGTGTGTGTGTGTGTGTGTGAGGATGTGTGTACATGTATGTGTGTAAACGACTTAAAGTAAAAAACTGTCAGACCGATTGCCTTGGTATTTGGTGGGGACATTACTTGGGGTGTGTGGATGGGAAATTGTTCAAATGAAAATAGTCGCTTCAGAGATGTGCATTTTGGGTCAAATAGAGAGAGTATCATCTTTCGGCTTAGTAGTGAATGGTGATTCAATAACTGTGCTATTACACTGTTCCATCCCTAGCCTGTACTTAATGGTTCAGAGACTCTGACTCAGTGACTGCAACCACACAGAGACTTTGGTAGGTCATCCATTGACAGAAGTCAATGAATTTATATCTTTGAGTTTGGTGCATGCACGATTGCCATTTTTGACACGATTGAAAACTTTAAATGTCTATCTTGCATTCCAAAAAATGTAATTGTGCTACACGACTGACATTTTGGGTTTTCAATCGTATCAAAAATAGCAATCGTGCAAGCATTTCCTCGACTATGTCAGCTTTCCCATCAAATTATGCACTCCCTTTGTAAGGAATGCTCAATATAATTATGTATGCTGGCATAGTTACGTGGCATGATGGTAATAACTCAACTTTCCAAACTCAGCCAACCGATAAATCATGTGACAGGCACCTGACTATAGTTTAAGAACAAGTGACCTTTCAGCCAAAAGAGAAGAATTCTTCTGTTGAATTTATGGTATTTTCACACAACATTTAGAATGGCCATGGCCCTATTTTTTTCTCCTGACGACCGACCCAACCACCCTGACGACCCAACCACCCTTATGGTGGTTGATTGTAACAAAAAAAAAATCACAAAAAATATCGCCCTCAATGGATGGTTCTGAAAACATCACACTGCATAGTGTCTCTACAAGTGTAACTGGGCCTTTAAGTATTAGTATGAACCATTTGATTACCAAAGATCCTAAATTTCAGTCAGCTACATGTATGATAATTGTCACCTAGTTATACACACTTGTAGAGGATCACTCTGTCTCCTTGAAGTATTGGGTTAGAAATGTATGATTTATGATGATATTATTTATATCATTTATAATTTACTTAACATTGTAAATGTGTGTCTTTTTTACTGCCGGTTGCAGAAACTTTTCTTTATTTCTACAACATAGTCTACCATTGCCACTAATAGCAACAGATGCCAATATTGAATAACAGAAACGGTTGTGGTTGTGGTCAATCTGATTAAAATCCGATATAGTGGAAACGGAGCAATTTCTTTTTGGCTGTTACATTTACTGTTACAGTAGTTGTTTGTTCTTTTGTGAGTGCTTGTTACATACATCTGACACAGTATATAGGTTTTCCTGAGCCACAAGAGAGCACTGAGTGTATTCATTCAACCAATGAAAACACGTAATGTACCAAAACATACAAGTACAATACTTCAGAGTGCTCTGTTCAAAGAGAGAGCACAGAACGCAGACAACAATGTTATCGTTATTGTTTGGTGGTTCTCTTTCTTACAGTTTTGGATGTTGAATTTTATTTTGTAAGATGGATTCTGATTGGCTACTCGTAAGTATGAAATTGGGTTTGGGAAAACCTATGGTATTGTGTCAGATGTATGTAATGAAAGCTCACCAAAGAATAAATGACAGTAAATGTAACAGCCAAAAAGAAATCGTGCTGTGTGGCACTACATCGGATTTTAATCAGATTGGGTTATGGTATAAATTGAATCTGATAGAAACATTTTGACTTGAAAGTACATGTAAGCACAGTCTCCATGATCTAATAGTGGAGCCACGAGTTTCCATGCTACCTCAAGGGTACTATTTTTTAAGTCTTTTCTTTAGAAAAATTAGTACCTTGGCCTGGGAAAACGAATAGAGAATCCCCCTTGGTTATTTCTATTGACTATCTTATTTCCAGTGTTTACTTTGTAATCAGCAACATCTTTCAGGTGATTTGCTTTAAGGGATGATAAATGAAGCTTAGTGGAGACTCTTTTGTATGTCTTTATTAGGTTTAAGCTCTAAATTCATGAATCATGTATTGAATTGCCAATGGTCTCTACGCAAGCTGACGCATATAAAATTCAAATTGTCCAAAAAAAGGTAAATGAATTTGATTGCATTGAGTGGTATATAAACAAACAACTGTCCCCCCCTAGCAAGCCACAAGCTGGCACTTAAGACCCTACATATATGTAAATTTGGTAGATGTATTTTAAATTGCAGTGCAAACAAATATACCCCCCCCCCCCCATCAACCCAGCTTAGACGTATATATGTTGTTTTTGAAATTCAATTTCTAAATTTGATAAATGTATGTGAATGCATTAAGTCTATGTAAACAAATAAACACACCCCTCCACCTCCTCACCTCCCACCCCCACCCCATCAATCAAAAGGAAAGCTAAGACTTACAATGTATCATGTATGTCATTTTCAAACTCAAAATTTGGTAAATGACATGTGTTTGAATGCATAAATTAAGTTTTATGCAAACAAACATTACGTATAACTTTCTCATGTTGAGACTTTAAGAAAGAAAGACTAGCTGAACATTATGTTATTTAGGTTTCTCTAAAGATTGCATTTTCATTTGCATGAGAAATAAAAAATGAATCGCATGGGCTAAATCATAATGTACCACTATACAATACACACACATGTATGTGCATGTGTGTGTACACTTTGTGTCACTGAGTTACTCACTGCATGTATGTGTGTCAATATGTGTATAATAAATGTGTCTACATGTAAATGTTGTATGTGTGCCTCTGTATGAATATATTGAATTGAATTGAAATTTATTCCACCAGAAAATGAAAACAAAAATATATACATTCTTTGAAAGTAGTGTATGCGTCACTATGTCAAAGTACTATATGTGTACATGTCTGTCTGTCTGTCTGTCTGTGTATGTATATGTCTGTCTGTCTGTCTGTCTGTCTGTCTGTCTGTATGTATGTATGTATGTATGTATGGATGTATGTATGTATGTATGTATGTATATGTGTGCATGCATGCATGTGTACGTATGTATGTATGTACACGTACGTACGTATGTACGTACGTACGTATCTATGTATTGTCTGTAACTGTCTGTCTGTCTGTCTGTCTGTCTGTTTGTAGGACGTTGGTATGTACTGGTCTATGTTTGTACAAATGCCTTGTTAAGTTGCAAGTCCCGACACTTTTGTAGGTACATGTAACCCTAAGTTGCTACATGTACATTGACCACTTGTGATTACTTTCCTCTGTAAAGAAAGTACATGTAGCATGAAATAAATGCTGTTTATTGTTAGTCATCTTTAATATACTCTTCAATCACCCCTAGGCCCTATACATGTAGCTGTCATCCACAGATTATACCAATGAATCAATCACAAAATGTCAAGTTTATAAACTAGGTAATTGAATTAGTCGTAACATCTTTCTACGGCATGGACTATCAAATTTGCATCCGTCCATTACCAAGTACAATGTAGAGTGTTATCTGATCGGTAGAATACACAGTAACTTTTAAATTAAACAAAAATGTCATAAAAAAGTATCACATTTGTGAACTGTTAAGAAAACGTGAATATCTTTCCACAAATATCACAGAATAATGATGTATCAAGTTACAGGCCCCAGTGAAGCATCAATCATTTGCTGCCAGACACAGGTGCAAATAACACAATATGTGTATGCTTGGAGGCATTCCTGATAACATTGCCACTGATGGTACATGTATGATACAAGTATTTTCCTTTGAAAGTGGAATCGTAGATTCAAACTATATTGTCGTATTATTGTAACAAACCAGTCGGGGAGATGAAAGAATAATTGTTGAAACAAACTGTTAGCGATATGGTAAATATAATCTAGATATATTAATCAATGTTGGAGTACCAGGTGTAGATCAGGATTGTGTTTATTTTTTATTACTCATCATTTTTAGTCAAATATTTAGAAATGCTACTTTTATTAAATTTTGATGATTATCTCATTGGCTTTGATGCAAATCTTTTGTATCTGATTAGCGTTACGAGGTTATTGTCCGATATTTCATCTTTGATCATCTCATTCCACGTAGTGAGACAGGTCGGAAGACAAGAGTCGCCTTTCGAAAATGGCACGAATGGTGACACAAACAAATAAAGATATGATATCCATATGATAACTTATATACATGTTTATGTCCTGGAATTCAACGAGAAAAATGATACAAAAAATGAAGACATACACTTTGTTAGCCTATTCGTCTTGTGTCATATGATGCCAGTACAGTGTACATTGTATGTGTCAACCTTTGTTGATACAATGTAACATTTCAAATTGTCATTGACAACCTTTCCATCAGATATTGTGGGTAAATTTTGTTGTTGTTGTTATTTTGAAATAGATCTTTGGTAGTCGAGTTCTCTGTGAAAATATGGTTGTGTTTGAATAAAACTGGCTGGTCGACTGTGACCATCATTTTTATCCTACAATAAAGGTACACAGCTTTCAGTAACAAAGCCAAAAGTCAAGTCAGTTGGGATTACTTGCTCACTGCACCTACGCCTTGATTATGAATTTATGTACAATATCGTAAATATTTTTGGTATTATACTGTCTCCTTCATACGAAACGCCAAGGCCCAAAGACATACATTTGTAGTATGCTTGCACATGTACAGTGTACCATTCAATAATAGAATATGGCAGAGTAGGAGAAAGTTGGAAAGTTCGAAGTATGTACATTTGTAAAATACTGTGCAATAAGATATGATACATGTGTGCCAGTCTGAGATTATCGCATCACTACATGTGTTACAACTGCTGGCATTCAAGTAGATTCTATCTGTGTGCAGCCGTATCCCCTGTAAGTGTCAACAGCATCCATTCAAACCTGGCACAAGAGCGGCCATATACCCACCACTCTGGTTCCATTGCATTACTTAATCACATCAAACATATCACATTTCAAACTGCATCACAGCGAAACAAAAAAACTTTTATGATGTAAAAAATTATTACCTCATCAAAAGGTATTCTTTCATATGGAGTTTCCACACCACTGTTCATATTAAGGGAGATAACAGGATGTCATGGTTACCGTTAGTTACCGTTAATATCCACAGATTGATGAATTTAATAAAACTAATAACATTTACTAAAGATATTATATAACATATGACCTTAGTGCAAATTGTATGTTATCTCTATTATGGGGAAATCACAGTATGCGTCAGTGACATAATTGTTTAGTTTTCATCTCAGTACAGATGAAACAGGAAATTATAATATGCTTGACATTTACAGTGAAATACAATAAGTTATCATTCAGGAAAGAGCAAAATTTATGATTTGTTTTTGTTCCTGGAGAAAAAAATATTGCGTATGCAAATAGTGAGTGCATTAGTCTACATGTAGTTCCGTTTTCCTTTACTACATTATCTTCATACTATACCATATCTAGTCAATCCCTTTACTCAAGGTGTTAATTGTGGTTTATATTGGGGAACTTTGGTAGATTTTATCTACCTACCACCCTTAATAAAAATACTGGTAGGGAACCCTGATAAAATGACTGGGTAACGCTGGTAGATTTTACCTACTTACCATCCTTAATAAAAACACTGGTAGGGAACCCTGGTAAAATGACTGGGGAACTCGGGTAGATTTTACCTATTTACAGCCCTTAATAAAAACACTGCTAGGGAACCCTCTGGTAAAATGACTGGGGAACTCAGGTTGAGTTTACCTATTTACCACCCTTATAATAAAAACACTGGTAGGGAACCCTGGTAAAATGACTGGGGAACTCTGGTATATTTTATACCTAGATGTACCTTTATAGTACCACCCTTTGCAAAAACACTGTAGTAGTAGTAGGTGTAAAAGGGGTAAAATGACCAAAGAACTCAGGGTAGATTTTTCCTACATTGTACCATTGAAAGCTCTTTACAAAAACACTGGACCTGCAGGTAGTCATTGGAAACCCTGGTTAAATGGCTTGGAAACTCCCATCAATCTAACCATGTTGCCACCCTTTATAAAAACACTGGAATTCTGATGATGTTAAAATGACTGTGGAACGCAGGTTGTAGACACCCTTTATAAAAAAAACATGATGTATTCAACACCAATGTGATGTAATTTTCTGTTTTTCTCCAGCATGCATATCGCATATTATTCTCTCACACTTTCAACAGATAAGCTATAATTTTATTATCTTTCCACCATGCCAGGTTGTTTTATTCTTGCATAGTGCCAGGCATTGTATTCAGTTGGGGTTGATGACATTTCAAATCGACCGAGGTCACAACGTCACACATACTATCTCTGTCAGTAATCGTTTTAGAGTTATCATTCCATGAACCCTAGGAGTAGAAATTAGAATAAAACGTGTGTGGCATACGTATGATGAGGCACTGTTATCATTATTATTATAGCAGTTTGATGATTGTCATTCTACCATCACAGAAAAGTGGATATGATAAATATGGTATATTATATCCTGTATGAGACAAGTTGAAAAAAATAATGGAATATACATAATTACACACTGGTCGTTCTACATTACAACAACGTGCATCTATGTCATGACAATGCGTGGCTATGTTACTGGTTTTGCTGTATTCGAAATATGAGTCTAAATTGTCATTACTTTCTCCGATTTTTCTTAGATATTATTGGCGTTATTATGTAGTTATATTATCCAATATTCAACAGGTTCCATTGGGAGAACAGTGCTAATGCACTGAAATGGTGTCAGTATATGAAACATTAAAAAATGATTATCAAATATTTTTCTTCATTCAGCTAGAAAATACTCGTGACCTAAGGGTTGTTACTTACTTGTCTAGCGACTTTTAGTGACAAAGGCCCCTTAGGTCAATCATATTTTCCTTGGCTGAATGATTTTCTGATAACCACATGTAAATAATTCAGCCTGTATGTATATAGGTACGTGTACATGTATGTTAATGGGATATACTATTGATCAGAAAGTTGCAACCTATAAGTTGGAAAGCAAAAAATTATATATACCAGGCAAGTAAAACCATTCAGTTTGAAGACTATATGACAGGACCCCATGATGTGCGAGTGCAAGTGTGGTGTACTTGGGGTATTTGCACGAGTGTTTGCAGTGTTTGGTGTGACAGTCCTTTCATTCGTGAGTGCAGTGCATAAAAGTGCAGCGGAAACATGGAAAACACTGCAAACATGAGTACAAATGCTCCAGAGTACCTACACTGGAACTCGCATGGCATGGGGTTCTGTTATTATTACATATACGTGTACATGTATGTTTATCTGAAACTGCAAATTTCCATAAAAATCATAGTTCATACATAACAGTCAGTGCATCCACATTTGCATATCATTTGCATGCAAGTACAAAAATATATGCAATAATATTTTTAGTATAATTGCACTGCAGTGAAAATACCACTGTTTTAACACAACAGTGCAAGTATATCTGTGGTACATGCAATGTATGCAAATAATACACAGTATCTTTCCCTAGTCAATTTGTAGCTTTCCTTGAACATTCTTTTTATTTGGAAACCTATAAAACCTATCAAAAACCTATCGAAATCCTTGCAATTTGGTCTGAGAGGTTGATAGACTTCAGTTGTACATTGACTTTGTATTACAGTGCTGTATTATGACTTCAAACTGTGCAGTAACTGGTTTTAGATTTGATTTTAAATTACCACTTTACACAGTCCTGGGGAAAATACAGATAATATGTACTATACTTCAAATATATGCCTTTTTTTTTGCCATGATAAATCCTTATCAAGAACCATCAGAACAACAATTATAGGAAATTAAACATTCTAGAATGGCACATATATGGTTTCACCATGGCAACCATCTTTATTAGATGGGTATTTGATGCAATGAAAATTGTTAAGTACGATATCCAACTTTTGTAAGTAGGTAGGAATCCAGCTGAGATCCTCGCAACATTTACCAAGGTGACTGCCCTAAATATGACTCAAACACACTAGAAAATCTCTTTTCTTTTCTACGAGGGTTTTAAAATATCATTGAAGAAACATTAAAAAGGCCAGCTGTACAGGAATTTCTTTATACCTTCATGTACATGTATACATTTGCACATGTATGAGATTTCGACATGTATTCAAGTTGTCAGGGTTACCGGATTTTCATTCTAAATAAAATTGATTATCTGGTCTATTTTGTATCTGTTCATACAATGTATGCATGTATGTAGCTAGATATACATGTATGTAGCAATGTGAGTCAGGTATACATGTATGTTACCCTGGAGACTTGTCTCAGTTAAAGGGGCATGGTTCACTCCCAGGTTATCATATTATTAATTTCTTTAACATAGGATAATTCTGTTGTTCTGGACCAGCTTTTTCTATAGAAGCAACTGTTTTTCATACCTTAAAATTAATCCTAATCCGATGTGGGCCTTTTACTGAGTATCTTAAGCTATCTACACATATGGTTTGGATGGCTTAATAGTGAGACCCCAACAAGTCTATGGAGTAGGTACATGCCCAGTGTACATTTTGTATAATGTACAAGCATTGCTACATGTATTAGGAAATAAGTTTAGCAAACCTAAATCACAAACACTTATATGAATAGAAGTTAATCGATTTTGAGATAAAAAGTTTGATTTCTAAAAAAGTATGTTCAATCTTGCATTATGAAGATCTGTAGAAGATGCTTTGAAACGTTTCAGTTCAATTTGTTTCAGATATACTATATTTTAAGTAACTATATTTTACTTTCCTAATGTATTGATTGTTCAGTGGAACCATATAGTTTCCATGTTTGTTCTTGTATTTTTGTTCTTTTTAATCTGTGCTTCGTCTTGTATGTCTTGCCCTTGTTGTTTTGAAATTTAAAAAAAATGAAATAAAAAATAAGTAATGAAAAAAAAAGTTACAAAGACAAAAATTTCCTCAGGAAATTTGTAGTTTAGCTTTCTTTATGTTTACAAGCAACTTAAAGTTGATATGGAAAACTACTTCAAAAGAGATATATCCACTTCAAAAATTTTTTTTAGACGATTCATTTTTAGACCGTTCGTTTTGAGATGGTTCGTTTTACTGTCTGTGTTGTTGTTGTCATATATTTATAAAATAAGTACATTATAAATTAAACGTCCAGGTGCAGTACAAAGAACTTCCTACAATGAATGCAAACTCACAGAAAGAGGCAAGTGATGGCATTGCCCCCCTACTGTGATACACCCCTTGCTGAGCTATAATCATATTAAACAACCCCTATGGTATCATCATTCAAATATTTCACCCGACAAGGTTTTATACAATAAACGGAAATAAAAGAAGGAATTTTTTGCTCCCCTGTGATGGTCTAATATAAAAAAACGGCAATTATCTCTGTATTGTGCCACACCTAACTTGATAGCAGGACAGCCTATACAGTAATTACCATCTCAGTAGGGGGTGCGTATGTCGTTAACGACAACAAAGGACATATAAACAAATAAAAAAAGACAACAAACTGGTGTGTGCAATGAGGTGTAGCAGACATCAAACACAACAATAGAGAGTGACAAGGCAGAGTTCACAAGAAGTCAAAAAAGTACATGTTTGTTGTTGGATACATGTATGTGATGTGTTTTAGCTTGAAAACTTAACGACTTTCATCAGTGTACCGGTGTAGCGTATACAAAGGGGTAATTATCTGGTTGACCTCCGAAATAAAGTCAAGGGAAAAAAACACATCAGTCACTGTCTTAGACTGTTGTCTGTATATAGGCAGCATGAACACTCTCCACAGTGTATTGTCTTATGTCAGTCGTGCATGTCACAATGCCAATTATGTGACAGAGATACCAATCACAGGTATATTCACCACTAGAGGGCGACAACACAATTATTGCCAGTTAAAAGGTACATCATTGGAAATATCTCAAGTTTATGACTGTAATGACTTGGTTTCTGGTAATTTTGTAACTACACGCTAAAAATAGTGTGGCAGTCTTTAAAGGGTTAATGGTTAATTGTAATAAAAGTTCAGAATATTGGATGGTAATATAAAATAGACCGTCCTACAAAGGTCTGAATTGGGTCCAGTTAACTAAGAATTTAGCCCGTAGCTGTGTTGTACTGTTTGAATTGATCTGAGTAAGTTTGATGCCAGCTGTCAATTTCTACCAAAAGAGTTGACTCCCATGACAGGAAAAAAGAAACATAGTTTTGTGTACTATACATGGCCTTCCATACCAGAATTATCGTGCGATTTATGACATGATGATTATCTAGTAGTCATTTCTTGCATTTTAAGTGATATTGTTGAGATCAAATTGATAAAATGCATGATTACATGTATCAAGTTTCTGTGTTACTAAATACTGAATGTCATGCATTGTATTTTAATTGTGAATTGCAAACAATAAGGTTACATTTTGTATATTATCTTGGGATTTGTAACATGTCTATAATACATTGATTGAGTCACTTCTTGTGTTGATTATATTCAGATGTAAATGATATGAAATATCCCTTAGCGATATCGCATGTATCTCGTTTCAATATTAGTGTATGATACTACTGCGGAAACCATGCTTTCAGCTAAACTAAGATAGACGCAAACTATTGTTGTTAGATGTCGTAGATTACACAAATTAACACAAATTAAGTGGGTGATATCTACCAGACAGAAATCCAGTGTTGTTTGAATTATGACAATTACTAGTATTTCCTGCTGTGTATCTTTTATTAGAGTCAATGTCTACATTTTACTTGCCTTGCGTAATCAATTAATGTTACATCTCTTGAAACGAGTTAATTCCCGGATTAGGTCTTGTATCACGACCAAGGGTTGTTATTAATGACAAGTAATTTCTTGTCTGTTCAGGTAGACAGTCTTCGTCTGTTCAGGGAGACAGACTTTGTCAAACTGTCTGTGTGCAGGCTTTACTACTAGATGGCATAGTAGCAATAACAGGTGAAACAATATTTTTAACATAAATTTATTAGAACTCTTGGCTGTGATATGAGAACTAATTATTACCGTATTGTATTACTGACCTGGTGAACGTGTTTAGTGAGTTAATTCCAATTTTTAGCAAAATTTATAATCCTAGAAAATATTATTCAGACATTCCACACTGTATCAATGTCTGCCTAAAAAGAACAACAAACAAACAAACAAACATTTATATGTTCTTGTGAAGCAGTCAAATCTAAAGAGTTGGTTCTATCAGCTCTCATGTTGAAAAATTATTAGAATAAAAAGTAATTTGGCTAGAATGAAAAATACAATAATTATGGACTTTTACACTTTTTTATCTGTACACTTTTTATCACTCTCGTGTAGACATTTTTATTATCATGCGTGAACAAAAGCAATTCATAAATTTGTCAAAATTGAAAATAAAAAGCTTCAGTATTCATTTTATCACGTCTTCTTTGTAAAATGTCAAATGATCAATTTATGGTTTCATACACTTTACAAGAATAAGTACAAATCTCCTTCCATGTTCGGGAGTACTGCTGAGCGACGATTATTTTCGAAAAAAGGAAAAAAACGAAACGTAGAGAAATTGAGCCAATTTGACATGAAAGGAGAAGTGTAGTCTGCACGGTGTGTCGGTTTGTAACTGCCACGTGACAGGATTTCAGTTCAATGGATGAAAAAAAAATGTAATTATAGATAATGGTGACAGGGAAATTTGTAGCTATGTGTGTGTATGCTATAATTTTACCTTGGGGGTAAAATATCTGATGTATACATGTACAAAAATTATAGTAGTTGCCTACAGGAAAATAACACAATACATGCATACAGTGGCATTCGTTTGTCCCTACAGTTCATCATTATAGCATTTGGTGGGAAAAGAGTAATTGCCTTTCACAGCCTAAAAAACTGCTTTCACTGTAAGTACATGTACCGTACAAATTGATGTCGAGGAGTATGAAAGGGTTTGAATACTGGTGTAGGTAATAAGCAGTTTTTTGTAACAGAGAGTTGCTATCATTTAAATTCACATCACGCCAAATTGCAGTTTGGTACTGTATTCATCCAGTGTCACTTTTGTCGCAAGAGAGTTCCAATTACAAGCATATTAGAAAAATGCGTGTCTGAGTGGTTTATACATTTGTTATTTTTTAGTGTTGAGTCTAAAGTAGTCAAGACTGTAAGATACGTCTTGTTGTTCAGCCCTATCGGGCTTCTAAATGATGGCTGACTGCATAGTATAAATGTTTTATTTTTAATACTCTGTTACAAATGTACAGATTAAAATTACTCTAAAAGTAAAACTTAAAAAGTACATACACGTGTATACATGTATACATGTCTGTACTGTTGTGTTCATCCATTTTGCAATGTTTGGTACATGTACGTGTAGTTGATGTTTCTGTGTATTGTGTATCTAGTCTATAGCTAGTTCCTATACAATGCATTATGATTACTACGATCATCTCCACTCACGGAAAGGGAAAGTCATTATTCTAGCACAAATATGATACTTCTGTGTATTGTGTATCTAGTCTATAGCTAGTTCCTATACAATGCATTATGATTACTACGATCATCTCCACTCACGGAAAGGGAAAGTCATTATTCTAGCACAAATATGATATTTCTGTGTATCGTGTATCTAGTCTATAGCTACATGAGTGTATGTAGTTCTTATATGATACATTACGATTACTACGATCATCTCCACTCACGGAAAGGGAAAGTCGTTATTCTAGCACAAATATATGTGCTACTCCCGACTGCATTTGTATAAACGTGATGGCGTTATCATGGCCTCACATGATTTTAGTTTCAGACTTGAAAGGTAGAATTCAGTTAATGAGCAATTGTCTAAAGGAACTAACTGATTGCAACTGCTTGTCAATTTGTGATGGATTACTACTGACATGTGTTGTTTACTCTTCGCCCAGCATAGGGTAGCACAGATTTTTGTGCTAGAATATCGACTTTCCCTATGTGTGAGTGGAAATGATCATAGTAATCGTAACGCGTTGTATAGGAACTAGACTACATGTATATATCACCAACATGTACATACTCTTACTTTCTTTTTTGCTTTTCATTTATTATTATATTAAAATTTAGGATTAACATTTATGTGTTAAAAACAGTTAGTAGTATCTGGCAGAGATTTAAGACAAGTTTTTTAATTTATAAAACAGCTTTGAGAAATAAACTTCTTGACAGCCAGGATATAAACATGTTATTTTAAAGTTTGATATATATGCATGTACATCTTACATGTATGCGTTTATTGACTTCATCACATTCCACCAATGTCAATAAAAATGCTGCCAGATTTCCTATGGGAAGTTACACAAATGTGATTATTTTACCAGTACATGACAACGTTTTTGCATTAAGACGAGATGTTTCTTGTAAAGTGTATTGATAGACTGGTTTTAAGTGTGTACATAAGTGTCTGTGGCGTATCAACCTAAAAGATCACCAGACATAAAGGCCAATGTACTGTCATCAGTTGCATAAATGAAGTGAGTTAAAGAGACCATATGGATGAGGATTTGGAATTTATTTTGGATTTTTTTCAATTTCTAAAACAATTTTATCACGGCTAAATTTATACTTGTAATTCAATAAATTGCAACAAATTAAAAAATATGTACATACAATAACAAACATTTATTAATTTTTTTGCAATTTATTGAGTTACAAACATAGGCTTGGTCTGTGTTGTTTCACATTGATTTTTCAGGTCGGAAGCCATGATAACAATTAAAATCCAAAATAAGTTCCAAATCCTCATCCATATGACCACTTAAAAAAAAAATAAGCCGATAAAATGTACATTAGGAATAGCATGAACATATAGAACACATGCCATCTGTCTCCGATCTAAGTGTATTATGTATGTAATGAACAACTCATTATGTCATTCCCTACCATCTAACTACGTCCATTCAGTCTATCACCATCAGGACACATTTTTGGGGGGTTCTTTTTGGTGCATATGATTTTTAGATCTTTCTATGCATACTTTTCTGTTTATTAGAACTTGCGGTTACAAAGATATCGTTCTTTTCCAGTTATTACACAGATGTAAGTCAGGCTTTGTACCTACTGAAATGACATAATCTTGCCTTTATCCTTTGTAAAAGAATATTAAGTCGACACATCAGGATTATACTTATTCGTTACTGATCAGGACTGTTTTACTTGTTATTTTTGCTTTCCTTTGCATTATGGATATTATGTATATTGCACAACTCAAAACTTGAAGGCTGCTAATACAGGCTAATGCTACCAGGCTGGCACTAATATATGTACATGCATGTACCTCACCAGCATGTGGTAGCAACTGGACCTAGATGGACTCATTGTTAACATCAATCTGGCACGGACACACCTGGAAGGGCTTATCTCATGTTACATTGTACATCCTTGAAAACTCAATGTTTCAAATACTGACAAGATCTTAATACCAATGAAATCATATGAAAAAAATTTACTCATTGATTTCCGACAAAAAATATTTTTTTTCATAAAAGTGAACCAACTGACTGTACATGTATGCATATTATGCAGCTGGTTATGTGTGTCAGCAGGATTCAAGTTATGCCAGTCTTCCAATTCAAAACCTCAAACGTCTTCCGATTCCAATCCTCAATTCCTTACATGTCTTCCGATTTAAATTCTCTCTTCCGTACATGTACATATTCCGTCAGTTCTTGTTTTGTAATATCCTGTGTTAAATTTTACATGCATCTACTATGTGACTTGCACACAGATACATGTACCTTACATTCCAAACGTACTATACAAATGCATATTTATAACCCAGAGAAGTTGTCGTAGTATGCTCTGCATCAGAAAAAATATTTAATAGAAAAACAGGCATACCACGTGGTACCTTTACATACTTACTAGATGCAAGAATAAAATGCCTGTAGGCAGTTCCACATATTAAAAAGAAATTCATTGGCCTAGAGTTAAAAATGTCAGGAATAAATAATATACATCTTGATTAAATATTCTGTATGTACATCTGTATGTGAGTAATGACCTCTTGCACTGCACATATGTAAGTTTAAGTGAAAATAATACAACTACAGAAAACTTAGCTAAGGATAGTTGGGTTTTGTCAAATGGAACCCCAAAGTGGGCATGATATGAATTGGAAGACTTGTGTGCTTTTAGTTAACTATAGGTCACGAGGTACATTTTGTATTCACCAGGTGCGTGTGCATATGCTGTATTTTGTTACAAGAATACAATGTATACATAGTTTGGGATTATCATAGCTGCACATACCAAAAAAAAAGTATCTCTAGTATGTAAATAATAATTATAATGTTGGTTTTTGTATAGCGCATTCCCACTCTGTGTTGAAATTGCTTTAGAATTACAAATGTATTACCCCTGGTACGGATCTATAGCAGCACAGTGGCACGTTATTTCCTCAACTTCCTGGGGAGCATACAATCCATTGCAATTAACCTCTATAAGCACATAGGATTAAAGCATTCACATTGCAACCTCTATCCTACCAGGTCCCCAATTATACAGCTGGGTTGACTGAGGCACAATCATGGTTCAAATCTTGTCCAAGGACTTCACCCATTCAGAAACAAACAGCAGCGACAGGACTCAAACCTGTAACCTGCAGATTCCAAGCCAACCACTCTAAGCACCTTAACTTCCATATTTGTATTCGGTGTATTAGAACACAAAACTGAATGGTCTCTAAAATGAAATTTCTTTTACCGTAGACCCGGAGGCTATCTAAGCTTCAGTTTAATCATAAAATAGGAAGAAACACATTTATTTAAATTAATACAAATAATTTTGATAAAAGCCATCCAATTTTTACCCTGCCTTAGGATATGAACAGATTTAATAACTGTATATCTACTTGGTTAACTTACTCCATTAGTGCGTATGTAGACTTTATGAGTTTTGTGATAGATGTCATATGTTACACACATGTATATAGCTACAGGGTAGATGGGGTCATGGAAATTACACCTTTTATAGAGAGTCGATATGCCGTAAGATACTTGAATGCAAATAAAGTACTGCATGTACGTGTCTATCGTGATATCAGGTTTTGTAGACAGTGGGTTGTGTATATTACACATTTGGAGTCCATACATCCTAAGACAGAGCTTGAAATTCACAGTAGTCCCATGACTACCAATTCTTGTCATGGGGCTACCATACAATGTAATTTGCAGCTGGTCGCCTTCTCAGGTTACCACTAATTATGCGATGATTTAAGGATGGAAGATTTACAGACATAAAAGTATTTTAATATCTTACAGATTTCAAAAAAAGGAACTCTGTTTTCAGTTCAGGAATATGGAACTATCCTTTCAGAAATTGGTAGCCCACTAGGACTACCAAACTAAAACGCAATTTCATTGTATTTTCTATTTGATTCAGTGTCGACATAAATTACAGACCAAATCATCCAATATTAGCGTAGCATTCATTTGCTCCAATCATTCAGCAGTAAACCTGAACTCAATCTGATTAAAATCCGATGTGGTGAAAGCGGCTAGATGTCCTTATTTACCTCTATTCATCGTGTGGGTGACGTTTGTCTTGTTCGGAGTGATCGTGGGAAGGCGGCGATCACTCCGAACAAAACAAACGTCACAACACGATGAATAGAGGTAAATAAGGACATCTAGCCGCTTTCACCACATCGGATTTTAATCAGATTGACCTGAACTTTGACCCTGGAAACCCTCCTTATCTAAGAAACTAAATACATGTACATAATCAAATGGAATTTTGTGTCAGACACAAAAGTTACATCAACTAGAAACTACCCTCCTTTGCCTGACTTAATTTAACCTGCCTCTGGGCTGACACAACTGTTCGTATTTGGAGTTTTTTATGTCAGGTTAAGATTGGAATCTACTCAGAGTCAATACAAGTTGCTAAGTGTTAACCTTCCTATGTCTGAATGCCTCAGAAATACCAATCATAATCAACAACAAACCAAAGCCATTGCGTAAATTGGTTTTATTAAAGGTACCTCATTTCAGTGATAAATTTTAATAAACGTGTTTGCGTAATATGGTGTCACCATATTACTATCAGTGATGTTGTTTTTTGTCCGATTCGGCCATAGAGGGTGTCTTTTTTATTATTTCATCAAATCAAACAAATATTTGATAAGTCAGGTCATATCAGAAACACAGATTGAAATAAAAAGGGCTACCCTTAGAAAATACAGCGAAGTGTTTCAGCTAGTTATCACAGATATTGTAACCTTACATCAACTTTCCAAGTGTTCTACCACAGAAGTACTACACTTCTAGTAATTTCATATTTACTGGTTGACTTACATAATCCATCAATACTTTGTACGTTTAATGTTTTTTTTCGAATTCCTTTTACAATTATTACTACTTAGATTGAACAGATCAAATCCATTATAATAGCTTTTAAAAGGTTTTAAAAGATGTCAAGATTTAGTACGTTATTTAAAAAGTTGACATTAATGTCCCATTTCTTGTTTTAGAGCTTAGATAAAAGTTTTTACTGATTTGGAGAATGGTTGCATATAACTGTCATTCAAACTACATTGTACATTTTGCAATAAAATTTAAAAATATGAAAAATAAAAATCATTTAGATCTGTAGAATTTCTCGTTCTAGTTTGTAGCTTCTTTGCCAATCTACCAAGAAATCAAGAGTTTTATGGACTTGTTTCAAACTAATTGAAATTCTTTGAGTTGTTGGAAAAAAGTTCAAGAATATGCAAATTATGCAGCCATTTTGAAATTCATCAATTTGTAGCTGCCTTTGCTACACTACAAAGATATGAGAACTTTGATGGACTTGTGAAGTTTTTGAGTTGTTGGAAAAAAAGTTCAAGAATCTGCAAATTACATTGTACCATGCTGAATTTCAGATGGTAGATCAGGGTTTGAAATTCACTTTTTTTCTTCGGTAGTCCTAGTGCGCTACCAAATTCAGAAAGTGGTAGCCCAAGAATAAGGACCAGTAGTCCTTTATTCCTGAACTGAAAACAGAGTTCCTCTATTGGAAATATGTGTGTTCTTAAAATACTTTCATGGCCATAAATCTTCCATCCCTAAATGATCATATAATTGGTAGTAGCCTGAGCAGGCTACAAGCTGCAAATTATGGTGGCGCATGACAACAATTGGTAGTCTGTGGACATAGGACTACTGTTAATTTCAAGCCTTGTAGATATTGGTAGTCAACAGAGTTTAGATCATTTTGGCATGTAAAAATGTCATTGTAAAAACTAACAAATCAGACAGAGGCCATGACCAAGCAAATTAGAAACTTTATACATGTAGCATAACGGAAAGTGAGATGGCAATCAGAAAGTGGGCTAACAAATTGGGAAAGCAGTTCATGATCTATACTATATATCCCATTAATATTCTTGATCCATGTTTTTAAAAAAAATGACCTGTCATGTCTGATGTTCTACAATTAGCCTTTACGTCTATATCGTAAATCCCAGGTGGTACATTTTGCATATCCTAAATCCCAGGTGGTGTCCTGTCCATGTTTAGTAATGTCCTTCAACCAACCAGCCTATGTAAAAAAAAAAGATAAGCCAGGCGTTCAATTCCCAGTCCGTGTCATCATTAGTTTATACGTTGTGTAAGTATGACGCAATTCCTTTGTGAAATGCATGCATGCGTTTAAACATGTATCGGTACGAGAGTTTTAGCTTTACTGAGGAATTATTCGGGTAGTTAAATATTGATGGTGCCTCAGTGCTGGTAATTTGCACAGACTGCATTCATGCAGCGATGAGATAAGATGTCGAGAGTTGCCAGTTTAAGCCGACCTTCCTGTCAGTCAATTATAGATAACGTAATAAAGTACACTTCAGTGAATGTCAGATAGTGAAATTATACCACCTGTGTAGAATTTTAACTTTAAAATCGACCATACACTGTGAATTTTAAAACTTCCATGTAAAGTTTTGTATACTTGTAAAGAACTTTGCTGGACTCAAAACCAGCAATATAGTCCAGGAGACATAGAATACTTATTAAACAAATCTATTCAGATTACCAAATTTATATTATGGAAATCACTAGAAAACAGAAGTTGAAACTTGCTCCTAAAGATATGGCTATCATGTAGTATTTAAATTCGAACCCTGAATTCATTTCCATCATTGTTGTACATTTTCACTTCATAGATACTTCCAGTATAGTTTGGCAAAGCTTGTATCGTCAGAGCAGAATCTCACAATCACAATAGTATGTGTACATGGTGTTAAACATATCAGAGACCACTAAATCTGATCATTTGGGCATCCGACTGTATAATTCATATTGACCACCACACAGACGTATATGCACATGTGCATGCAGAGTGCAGTACTTAGAGTTCAAACAGCTATTAACTTAGCTATCTTGTAACACTTCATCCAGTAATAATCAGTTCTTACTAGCATTGTATTAAATTTTACAACTACATAAAGCGTTCACCTTGTGCTCGTACTCAAGAGTGAAACCCCATTCCTTTTACTTTGTGTACGCTTTCAAATCACTGAGTTTGTCAGTTCTTATCAACTTTCTCATTATTTTGCATTTGTCATGCTTTCACACTGTGTCTAGCTGTGTGCACACAGTCTAGCCAGAATCACTATTTCGATGCGGTATATAACTTTGATGTGTAGTAGACTGGTATATTTGACCCCTTATCTACAAACTCCATAGTGGAAAGATAACGATAGCTGGCAACACATATTAGATACCTTTGCCTTCTATTCCATGTTTAGATCACTCAAATCTACTGTGTGATTGACTTCACAGCATGGTGCAATTTCAAAGACACCTGTAAAATGTGTGTAGCTTATCTCCACTACTTTTAACGGCATATTGTGTCTCTGCATCATCTCTTGGCATTAAAAGATGTAACAGTTGTATTGCTAAAAATAAACATGGGTCAAAAAAGATGTTATAGAATTATAATATCTCAATTAACTTGTGGAATATTTCACATGAGAGAGATCTGTCCACAGAATGTAGGTACTATACTACAGCTACGATAGTAGCAAATTAGCACTAACTGCAGAGAATGGTACACAGACAGTGTATTTAGAACATCAATTTGCAGCAATCAGATCTAATTGATAAATGACCTCAATGCACCAGGGTATTTAGATTTTAATGCTCCTCGGACCATTCACTCACTACACTACCATCTCTGCATTCGTTAACACGTGCGTCAACCCCATCAATTATGCTCTGAAATATGAGTGTAGTGTGGTATAGAACATCATTCTTAACCAAATCATCATAGAGGAAATTAGATGGAAATTGACCATAAGTTCTTGGCTCAGATGTTTAACACCTGTACAGATAAATGTTGATGTATGTGTCATCTGGATGATATGTTGCATGAATTTAATAATTGAGTTTTGAAATTTGAAATAAGTAGAATGTTTGGAAGAGGAGAATTGTGTTGCAGTACATGGCTTCAGTTTAATCCATATTTTGGCTGTAGAGATTATCATCACAGTCTTTCACTTCCAGCTTGTACATGTATCAATACATGCTTATAGGCTTAAAGTCGGGTCTCTGTCACACAAATTCTTTGTTAGCTCTCCATGACACAAATTTCTCAGTTGGCTGTGGTGAGAAAGTCAGTTATTTTGTTTGTGTGACTGCCTCCCAATGATTCCAGATTTAAAGATATTGACAGCCTTCACTCACAAAGGGAGTCAGATGTGTAATGTTCCTTCAAGGGAAGCAGCTACCAACATACATGTACCTGTATGTGGCATGGTCAAAGTCATTATACCATTTAGTCATTTATTGAGTGCTGTTGAACAATAAGGTGTTACAGTAATAGATTCAGGCGCTTTATAAATATTTTGATTGATTGATTGATTGATTGATTGATTGATTGATTGATTGATTGATTGATTGATTGATTGATTGATTGATTGATTGATTGATTGATTGATTGATTGATTGATTGATGGATGGATGGATGGATGGATGGATGGATGGATGGATGGATGGATGGATGGATGGATGGATGGTTTGATTGATTGACTGATGATTGACTGATGATTGATGGATGGATAGATGGATGGATGGATGATTTGATGATTGATTGATTGATTGATGGATGGATGGATTGATGGATGGATGGATGGATGGATGGATGGATGGATGGATGGTTTGATTGATTGACTGATGATTGACTGATGATTGATGGATGGATAGATGGATGGATGGATGATTTGATGATTGATTGATTGATTGATTGATTGATTGATTGATTGATTGATTGATTGATTGATGGGTGGATGGATGGATGGATGGATGGATGGTTTGATTGATTGATTGATTGATTTGTTCAAGCTAAGGAAGAGACAGAACCTTTCACTGCATACATGTATACTATTATAACTAATCAACCAAAGAGGATTAACAGATTAAAAGGTTTAACTGCTAGATTAGGGATTAAGTGAGACATCTCAGGTGACCTTTCTGTAGACATTTACCCAGAAATTGAAATGTGTGCATATTAAGTTAAAGCTTCACCAGATGATACATAAATGTGATGATTTCTCCAGTGTAAAAGTTTCATGCACTCCCTATGAACAAGAAGTACATTATATGTAATTAATAAATGTCTTTCACATTGGACAATATACTGATAGTTTTTGTTCAAACCTGAACCCAAGGTCTGAGTTTGAACTTTATGTTTAAAAGAAATATTGAGATAACTGACTTTTTAACAGTACACAAAGGCATAATAGTTGGATGATGCAGGGATAAGCACATTTTAAGTCATTGTACGTAACCGTACCATGAGAGATGGATGTTGTACATACATACATTTTTGTATTGCAAAATAAAACATAGCACATCACTCAAACAGAGTGTGCGTATCTTTATGTTAAAAAATTGAGAGCACCCTATTAAGAGGATGACAGCAGAGTACATGTACGAGTAACAATGCTGAGCACATTACAGACATCATAATATGAGAGAGAGAGAGAGAGAGAGAGAGAGAGAGAGAGAGAGAGAGAGAGAGAGAGAGAGAGAGAGAGAGAGAGAGAGAGAGAGAGAGAGAGAGATACGTACATTGTAACTTGTACATTGTACATGTACATGTGAAAATAAAACATAGCACATCATTCTAACTACATGTAAGTGCGCAAATCTTTAAAGTTGTTTTTGCCAATTTGTTCACATACTTTTATACAGACAAAAATATATATACAGCCCTATGGCAACCTCACCACTATATATATATGTATGTGACAAACACATGTCATTTTCAAATGTGAATATGACTAATTTCTTCTCTATTGAATATCTAGGACACAGTACAACAAAATAACGATAATTGTAATCACACCTGTAGGGCGTAGTTGTACATTTCAGACTTGTAATGAGATGTCGTTTTGTTTGTTTCATTTCAGATATCAGTTATTACAGATATTAAAGAGATACGGTGACGTCAAGGAGTTTGATTTCTTGTTCCATAAATCAGGTCCGAATCAAGGCAAACCTAGGGGGTACTGTTTTGTTAATTACACAAGGAAGGAGGTTAGTTATGCTGTAATTTTATATCATTTTGCATGTTTGGTAGGGAAAAGATCTCTAAGGGCCCAATGACCCTCAAACTAGGTCTTGGTGTCCCAACACACTACAACCTAGAACTTCCAGACTGAGTACAGTTCAGAAATAAATTTCCGATTTTTTAGTCCAGTACATGTATCAGCCTGATGTTAATCAGTTGTAGGCTGGTGTTACTGTAACATTGGGCTGGAGCAGGGATCAACCAATCCTCACCATTCCAGTTACTAATATACATGTATGCTGGTAACATGTTGATTTATTTTGCCATAATATGGGGAGATAATATTTTAGCATTTATACCCACAGACACTGCCAATTAGTCAGAAAGTGTGAGTAAATATCGGTAAATGTTGGTTAATAAGACATGTAGAGTGTAGTTTTTGTTTACTGATGTCTGCTACAACCACTAGCAATGTATTTTTTCACAATGCTGTTGAGTTTTGTTCACCTAGTGACTACGCTCGTCATAGGCTACGTGCTATCCATGTCTCCTTATGACGTCATAAAATCCCGTGGTCTAGGTGGGACCGGAAATACCCGAAAACTCTCGAAGTAAATCCGAAGGGAAGTGACTGAAAAAGGGTCATTTTAAGGTGTTTGCAGACGCTTTTGAAAAGTTTTAAAACCAGAATGCATTTCACAAACATGTCGTCTAGCAAATTAGCGATAGTGAATGTGAGCATTTTGAATCACCTTTAAGATTATTAGTAGCAATGCAAAAATGATCTGTTCCATCAAATTTGCATATAAAGCAATGGAACCTTTTGTCATGTAAATTCACTGTTGTCCTAGTAATACTATTTATCTATGTCAAATAGATAACAGTGTTCTGTTTTCTGGACAAACTTCATATCTGTTTTTTTCTCTAATTTCAGGAGGCAGAGAAAGCTATGAGACAATTAGATGGAAAATTAGCGTTGAGTAGAAAATTATCTGTATGTTGGGCACAGCCTCACTCCAAAGTAAGTAACTAGTAACCATAGCGATGGATTATATATTGATCAGTACAATTTCTTTCTAAGGATTTTGTATTCTTAGATGTTATACCCAATACTTTTCGTTGTTCGGTCAAGAAAAAATATAAGTGACCTAAGGGGCCTTGTCACTACAAGTTGAAAGACAAGTAGCGACAAATCCCTTTAGTCGTATGTATTTTTCAACTGAAAGAACAAAAATATTGGGGAAATATACCTGGGCAACATAATTATATGAAAAATTGTGAAGAGCCAGGGTGGGTTTGGACGTTTGGACTCATATTTTGAACACTGCAGGAAAATGGTATTTAGGCTAATGTTGTGATTTTTCTTTTTTTGGGAATTTTGCAAATCAAATTCTACTGAATGAATGGTGTATATAATTATGTGTGTTATGACATAGAGCAACCAAGGTATAAATCCCATAGTTTATGGTTAAACGTGTACAATTTGGCTTGTATCCTAACTCTTGACCAATAATTTGACAACTATGTTGACACCCTAAGTTTGTTGAAAGTATTCAATTTGATAAAATGTACATGGACATTGTGGTGAGAGTTACCATTTTATAGCCTGAGATAGAGCTGGAAATACAAACAGACTGGTGAATAAGTTATCTGTGAATCTAGAGTTGGAAGTAGAAGCAGACTGATGAATAAGTTATCTGTGAATCTTGGGTTCGAAGTAGAAACAGACTGGTGAATAAGTTATCTGTGAATCTAGAGTTGGAAGTAGAAGCAGACTGATGCATAAGTTATCTGTGAATCTTGAGTTGGGAGTAGAAACAGACTGCTGAATAAGTTATCTGTGAATCCAGAGTTGGAAGTAGAAACACTCAGACTGATGAATAAGTTATCTGTGAATCTTGAGTTGGGAGTAGAAAACAGACTGCTGAATAAGTTATCTGTGAATCCAGAGTTAGAAGTAGAAACACTCAGACTGATGAATAAGTTACCTGTGAATCAGAACATAAACTCAGTCTTATATTATAAAGCCTAAATGACGTAAATGTTATACTAGAGATGTTAGATTAAGATTCTTTCTTTAGTAGAAACAAAATCAGATTAGTTTTATAAAATTTATTAGTAACCTTCTCTAATAAAACAAGTCGTAAATGACCAAATTTTACAACCACTGCAAGAAATTGGATGTATAACACCCACACCCAGACTAGATTCATTTGTGGAAAGAGACATCCAAAATTTATTTGTAATTTGTCTACCTTTAGTGTCAAGAGGAATTGTTACAGATGGCAGTTTATGTGCCTATAGGGGGTTACTGATAAATGAACTCACCCCTAGGCTATTAACCATCAGATGCCATCTTGTATTCTACTGTGATTTATACTGACTGTTCAACAGTTACAGAGATTTTGTACATTTAAGAAATAGAAACTGCAATGTCCTTATTTCACCTCATTGCATCTATATGTTCTTTTGGACACTGTGGATAAGCTTGCACATTGTATCATTATAATTTTCACGAATAATTATCTTCATTTAGCCAGAAAATATCATGAATTCTTTTAATACCAACTAGGTACTTATTGTATCAAATATGTGACATGGCACTTTTTGTTGCTGTTATTTGCTGTCCATTTGTTGGACTCAAATTGTGCTATTTTATCTAGACTTCAAAATATGGAACATTGGATGGTGGTAGTCTGTTGGGAATCAATAGAAAGTTGTAACAGGGTAAATGCAAGCTCTGATATTCATTAGTATGTGATATGTTTCAGAATCTGTTTTTCTGAAGACTTCGAAGCCTTTAGGTAATGGGATATGGGAGAAACAAGATCCTTGTATAGTACAGCATAGCTCTGGAAATGTGTTCTCTGAGAATTTGTTGACACATCTCTGTCCCACTCCTAGAAATACATCTTCAAGAACTCCAACACATGTTTCTCCCCTCCAGTGGGTTCCTCCTATAGGGAAACTGTGAGACTATGCTGATATTTTCTATGCACAGTTTCCAATTAAAAAAAAAACGACCATTAGAACAAAAGACGATAGAATAGACAAGAAGTAGGCTACTGTGCACAAGAAGTATCTGTGTGGTCACATGGTGTCCCTTTAAAAGGAACCATAGTGGCGTTGGACAGAGACTTGTTAGAGATCTTGCTGCACACATCTCAAAAAATAAGTACAGCATAGTTGTGAAGAGAAACCACCATAAAAAAAAAAAAAATAAGTGAACACATTGGTATACTTTAGAACTACACTTTTACTAAATTAGTCAAACATTGTTTATCTTTCATTTAGAACCATAATGACAACAACAAAGGAGGCAAACAGAAATTTCCAACGTGTATGGGTGGTCCTAGCGGTGGAGGTACTACAGCACATAAACCCTTGAGGTATGTATCTATTATTAAAATTTGATTTTCATTTACTGTATTTTTCTGATAATAG